>NW_027120836.1:0-42606 GCF_030686945.1 Centruroides vittatus | reverse complement strand
ACTTTATTAATTAAAATAATTAATAGCCTCGACACCGCTAGGCATCATCGAGGTAGAATACAAAAAAGGATAAAAATGTACATTAATTACATAGTAGAAGTTGTGTCGATGAAGTGCTCTGCTGAATTCGTAGGTTCAGCGCCAAAACAAAGAGTGAAACTTAAAACTACAGGTTACACAAAGGAACAGTAGGGGGAATATACAATACATTACAGAGTTCACCCCTAGATAAAAAGACGAAGGTATATACAGAAGGTGGGTGTACTTCTACCCACTTATAATACAGGTGGTACATATAAACAAATAATTACAAATAAAGTACAATGTTTTAAAATAAATACTATTAAGCTACAATTAACTTACAATATTTAAATTGCTATAATTATATTATAATGAAATACATTTTGTTATCATGTTGATCACATGCTGAGCAGGTTCATAAACATACAGCTAGATGTAAGATGTTGGGGAGCGCTGACAGCAACTATGAAGACTAGCAGAACAGCTGGATACAGCAAAGACTGGTACCATGGTGCGTTACCTAACAGTTGTCCTTTGAAAGTACCTTTTAACCAGTTCTTCAAACGTTTCCTTTAGGTTTTTTTCCTGGAGAAGCGTGGCCAGTTGACAAGGCCAGTTCGTGCCAGGTGGTAGAAGTGAAATAATTTTTTGACGTGTATCTTGAAGCATGGGGCATTGAAGAAGGTAGTGTTCGGCCCCGTCAGGAATACCACAAATAACACAGTTTTTATTTGTAGATTTACCAAACCTGTTTAGGTAGTTACTAAAGTTCCCGTGATTGGTGTAAAATTGGGAAAGATGATGCCCAATATTATGCTTAATGGCTGTGGAAACAGTTGGAAAAAATTTTTTCGTGATGGTGTTGCCCATCACGTTCCACTTGTGCTGCCAGTTGGAGAGGGCGTTGTCTCTCAGTTTGCGGATGATGTAACTGTGGGGAGTTGAAGTGTAACCTACTACGTTGTTGGTTGTGGAGGCCGAGCGAGCAAGAGAGTCCGCCCACTCATTCCCCTCAATGCCTGAATGCCCTCTGACCCAGACCAGCGCATAGAAATTAGTGTTGGTGTTAATTTCGTGCAAGATTTGGTTGCAGATGGGGTGCCGCCAGTCGTAATTACCAATTGCCTGGACAGAGGAGAAAGAGTCGGTAAAGATGTTCACATAAGTACTTTTGTAGTTCTCATTGCACCACCTTATAGCAGACAAAATGGCCCAGAGTTCTGCCTGATAGGCAGTACAATGTTTCCCCAGCTTGTTGGTGAAGTTGTGCACCTCTTTGTTGTTATGGTAGGCAACAAAAGCGGACCCTACTTCCTCTTCGTTTTTAGAACCGTCAGTATAAACAGAGAGGGCTTGGTCTGGCCAAGGAATGTTAACAATCTGTGGCCAATTATAAGGTGCAGGACGTGCATTGTGTGAATGGTATGCTTCAACTTTGTCAATTATATCGCCGTTTACGTTTATGTCGTGCCCTTTCCTTAGTTTCCACTTGTTCACGATGATTCCTAATTCTTGATTTATTGGAAGCTTGCCAGCGATCACTTGTAGTGCTGCAGTTGGTGTTGTTGAGTAGGCCCTGCAGATGCGCAGGAGAGCCTTCCGCTGTGCACTTTGCAGTTTCCTGTAGATGTGGGTCTGGTCAATGGACTCTGCCCAGGCAGGAACTGCGTAGGATAACATTGGGATAAATACTGAGTCATAAATTGTACTCATAATTTGCGGGCAAAGGCCCCAATTAGACTTGGCGATCTTAGTCATTTCGTTGTAGAGTTGGTTGGTCTTATCGCTGACATTTTTGACGTGGGGGATCCAGCTCAGTCTGTGATGCAGGGTTATTCCGAGATATTTTAGGGTTTGCTCTATTTTAACACTAGTGTTGTCCATTTTAACAGTCAGAACTCTTCTATATAGGTGGGGGGTCCTTGGCCTGGTGAAGATGATCCCTTTGGTTTTCTTGGGGTTAAAGTCCAATTTATTGGCTTTGCCCCATTGCCGAATGTTTTCCAAAGTTTTGTTTGCTTTGTTCTCCAGCTTTGCCCTTGAGGAGGCTGCCACCAAGACCATGGCATCGTCAGCGTAAGCGGCCTTCCAGTCGCTGCCAAAGTCTTCTTTTAAGAAGTCATTAAAAAGCAGATTCTACAGGAAAGGTCCCAAGACGGAGCCCTGTGGGCAGCCACGGGAAATATGGCGGGTGAAGGCTTGTTGGCCAATAAAAAGGGTGGCGGTGCGGTCTTTAAGATAACTCCTGATCATGTTAAACAGATAAGCTGGGCACTGGCTTTGCTTCAACTTTAGTAGCACCATTGGCCACCATGCCGAGTTGAAAGCGCCAGCAATGTCCAGGCTGAGGCCTAAAATGTAGGAATGAGTGTTTTGGAGTTCCCTAATCTTGTCAATAAGAGAGACAATGGCATCTGTAGTGCACATTCCATTTCGAAAGCCAAACTGTTGTTGATGCAGGTAGCCTGCACCCTCGATGTGCCAGCTCAGCCTGTTCAGCAATAACCTTTCCAGAACCTTGCCCAAAATGGGCAACAAAGAGATGTTTCTGTAGTCACCGGGAGAATCAGCTGGTTTACCCTTACACTTCGGCATGAGGACGATCCTTGCCTTCTTCCAGGCAGTAGAAAAGATGTTTTTTTGAAGGCAGTAGTTAAATAGGACCAAGAGGATGTTTGGACGGTGCTCCCAAATCTTCTGAACAATGTCTGTGGTGATTCCGTCCGGTCCCGGTGCCTTGCGTGGGGCGAGCCTCTTAATGGCCTCATTAATTTCCAGAGCTGTGAAGGGAGGTGGGCTGGGGCCTTGCAGAAAGTTGTTTGTCTGAATCCTGACCAGACGTTGTGTGGAATCGTCTTCCAAGTGGTTGTCAGCTGGGCAAAGGGAGTCCAAAATAAGATTTATGGTGTCCTCTCTGTTGGTGGTTGTGCCGTCCTTCAGGGAGAAGCCAGCAAGGCACGACGGTGCCTTTAGTTTGCCTGCCCCGCACTTATAGACAAAGCCCCAAGGGTCGGTGGACGCTGCTGAACAGTACTCCTTCCATGACTGGATTTTCGCCTCCTTGATGGCCGATTTATAAGCGGCCTGGTGTTGTAAGTATTGGAGTTTTAATGCCTCTCTCTCATCAGTCACACACCTTTGGTACCTCTTCCTGTTTTGATTGTTTATGTGCCTTAACTCAGATAGTTTCTCATTCCACCATGGGACGCCGTGTTTGTTAGGTGTGCTGAGTTGAAAGATTTCGTCACACACGTGGGAAAGCATATCAATTTGGGTATCTATATATTCCTGGGCTAGATGTGAGCCGTAATTCGAAGGGTACAGACAAATGCGATCGTCCAAGGAGTCCAAAAAGAGGTCCCAGTTTGCATTATTGGTCCGATAGACCTTGTGATGGATTGTGGAAAGGTTGGCTGTAGAGACACTAAGTTCAAATGAAATCTGGTTGTGGTCCGAGAGGCTGTCGTTGGTGTCGACCCTCCAGTGGTGAATTTTATTAACAAGATCGGAAGAGATGCAAGTCAGGTCTATCCACGAGCTACCATTAGGCCCCATAAAAGTAGGGGGTGAGTGAGGGTCGTTAGCCACGACCAAGTCGTTGCAAATGATGAATTCTTCCACAGCTTCCCCTCTGGGATCCTGTGCATCCCCTCCCCACGTAGGGGAGTGGGCATTGAAGTCCCCGGCTATTACAAAGGAGCTATCCTTGAAGGTCTTTTTTATTTTGTTAAGCATGTGAAGCTCGTTGTTAATGTTACCCTGGCCCGGAGCGTAAACACAAGCAGGCTATGCGAGCCTAAGAGAGTCTCGATGCAAGTAATATTGTCCATAGAGAACTGCTTGTGAAAGAATACCGAGGCCTTGTTGTTAGGGATGATGATTGCAGCCCAAGGAGTGTTGTGAGTACCATGCACAACCAGGTGCCTGTGTGGGATGCAGGCCACCCTATTCCCCATGCAATAGGGCTCCTGCAGCAAGACAAAGTCAAAGTTAGAAATGTCCATGCAAAGAGAGGATGTCGCACTAATAGACCTTTGCAAGTTTAACTGCAGGAACTTAATATTGTTGTAATTATTCCCCATAATCTGTTCGGTTCCTTATCAAGTTTTTAATTCTCTTGTATACAGGGCAACTTTTGTCTAGTGCGTTGTGCGAATAATTTTTTTCTTTTTGAACTTGGCAGTTGTGACAGCACGGACTTTTATTTCTTTGGGGACAGTCTTTGAACCTATGTGGGCCTGCACATTGACTGCAGATCTCCTCTTCCTCGGTACAGGTTTTGCTGGTATGCCCGTATCTGCAGCACCTGTAACACTGCAGTATGGAAAAGTATTCTTCTGTTGTACATCTTACCCACTCAATATTAATTTTCTTTATTTTTATGAAAGTGCTCAATAGGCCAGCGGAGACGTCAGCTACCCAGTTGACAGTGCGTTTGTTGCCGTTAGCTCCAAACACGAACCGAAGTTCAAAGTTTTCCCCAAATTGTTCTCTGGTATGGCTAGCCAAAATGGCTTCATTTTGTTCAAATATGCAATTTATAACGTCCTCCTTTTCCAGGTATGCTGGTACGTGCCTGATTATTACATTTGGTTTTCTTTTGTTTGGTACCAACGTTTTAAGATTTGGTGCCTGTTCTTTAAGTTCTTTTTCTATTATCCCTATTTCGGTTTTACTTTTCACGTCTATTGCGATACCCTTTTTATCGATCTTTCGAAAACCTCTAATCCCCACTTTCAAACGTATGGGGTTAATTTTTTCTCTAATAATACGTTTAGTCTCCTCTGAGCCAGCAATATTTCCCGTGGGATAGACAAGCAGAGTACTCAAGGAGTTAGAATTATTAGGTTTGGCCTTGTAATTAGACGTTTTTAAAATTTCGCTGTACAGTTGATTGTGATTGCTATTTTGTATCCCCTCCCCCAAAGCCTTATTCATATCTCCTAATGCTGGAAATTCCGTCCTCCAGTTTCCCAAAGGTCTCAACAGCCCTTTGAAGATCCTCTTGAGTAGCTAATTTAGAGATGTTTGACTCCAAAGTCACTATACGATTGCCCATCAGTTCATCGTAATTACTTTTACTGGTAATGGCTTCCTGAACCATTGCTTTGACTTTACTTAATTCAGAACTCGTGTGTTTTATAGCCTCCGCTACCCCACAAATGCCTTCTTTAGTGGCCAGACTAGAAAGCTGCTCCTCCACAGCAGAGAGCTGATTGCTTGCAAGGCCACTTTCAAGTATGCCAACTAACTTAAGCCCTTGACCCATGATATAAGTAAAGTGTTCCCTTGCCCCCATGCGGGAATTTGCATTCTCCAGCAGGTACCCCTTAAGATCATTCAGGACTTTGTAGGCTTTCTTGCCATATTCCGAAGATTGATCATCAGACGAAAAATCGGGGGGGATAACAATATCCCCCGAGTCACAACCATCCGTGGACGTCATAGTGAAGAATCGTGCAGCAAAAACCACAACGAAATAAGCCCAGACCCAAAAGGCACAGGCCGAAGCAGCGAAACGAGATAGTTGCGAAGAACAACTAAAGAGATAATAACAATGTAAAGAAAAATAAAACTAATAATAGCTAGGAGCTAAAAAGATAAAATGAACGTTCTATTGATCATAGGCATTCTATTGAAATTTTGATAGGAAGAAATTCAGTTGAGGGACATATAGATACTATAGTTGAAAAAAGGTATTTAGAAAAAAAAATACTGGAGAAAAGTAACTGCTGCGGGTAGTAGCTGAAAAATTTTCTTGCATTTCGTGGCTCTAATTAACTCTTTTCTAAATGTCAAAGCTGGAATTACATTGGAGTTCTAGAATATTTGGCAGAATTTGATGAGTTTTTAGCATCGCATATAAAACAATATGGATCAGGTGGAAAAAGCAACGTGAGTTATCTTTCTTCGACTATTTGTGATGAATTTATTGAAATATTGAACGAGAAAATGTTAGAAACATTTGTGTCAGAAGTTAAAGCTGCCAAATATTTTTCTATAATAATTGACTCTACTCCTGATATAACACATGTAGACCAATTAACTTTTATATTGCGCTATTTATCAGAAGATGGAACCCCAATCGAGAGATTTTTTGGATTTATTCCCATTTATTCTCACTCGGGGGAATCATTAGAAAATGAACTTTTACAGAATATTGCAAAATTAGGACTTGATATTAGCAATTGTAAAGGACAAAGCTACGATAATGCAGCAAATATGTCCGGCAAATACAATAGGCTCCGAAACCGCATGACAAGACATAGTGAAACAGCCCATTACGTTCCTTGTGCTTCGCATTCATTAAATCTAGTAATAAATATTGCTAGTGAATCATGCTAGCAGGCAATAACATATTTTAATTTACTGGAAATCATTTATACCTTTTTTCGGCTTCTACGTATAGGTGGAACATTTTAGAAAAAGCTTTTGCCGCAAATAATAAACATTTTACAGTAAAAAAGTTATGTATTACGAGATGGTCTTGTAGAGCTGATGCAGTTAAAGCAATTCGCTTTGGGTTCGACCAAATAAAAAGTGCTCTTCTTGAAATATCTTTAGACGAATCTCAGAAATGTTCTGTTAAAGAAGAGTCAGGAAAAATAGCAAACAAAATGAATACTTTAGAATTCATTTTGTTAACAGTTATTTGGGATAAAATTCTTCCCAGAATAAATGCAAGCAGTCAATCCTTACAAAATCCTACTTTGCCACTATCTTTTGCAGTAAATATTTTTGACAATTTATATGATTACGTTAATAGTTTAAGAAGTTCATTTCTGGAAATAGAAGCAGAGGCATTAAGCACGTCAGAAATAAAAGTGTATTGTGATTTTGGAAAAAGGTCCCAAAAAAGAAAACGTTTCTTTGATGATGCTTATAATGATGAGGGAAATGTAAGTTTTTGTCAGAGCCAAGAAATGTTTAAGCGAAATTGTTTCTACGTAATTTGTGATAAAATATCTCTTGAATTAAAAGTTAGAAGCAAAAGTTACAAAGATATTGATGAAATTTTTAAAACTCTTCATACAAACATAGCTGACGACGAGGACGTATCAATTAATACCGCATTGCTAAAAAAATGGTACAGTGGCGACATTGATACTGAAGAATTGGACGAGGAATTGTTGCAATTTAAATTAATTTGCAAAAGCCAAAATTTAACGTTGCCATCTGATATGCTGCAATTTATAAAGAGCACAAAAATAGTATCAACATTTCCAAATACAGAGATATTATTACGAATATATTTAACTTTGCCTATATGAAATGCATCTGGTGAAAGGTCATTCTCAGTATTTTTTTTTTTTTTTTAACTCTTTCCACCCTGTGGGCACTAAGAGGGCCTCTTATAGCAAGCCCATTATGGGTTCGGCCAGGCCCACAATGGGGCGGCCGGGTGGTGAGGGACGGAGACCGACATATCCGGACGGACCACCCCCGAAAAATTCATGGGGATTTTTCGACCCGTCCGGATTCGATCCCGGGTCCCCCAGGGCGCAGGCTGCTAACCTTGACCGCTCGGCCATCCGGCCGCTTTCATTCTCAGTATTAAAACGCGTAAAAAATTATTTACGAAACTCACTGAATGAATCAAAATTAAATTCTTTAGCTGTTTTATACATCGAACAAAATACTTTGGATAATATTAACTATGATGAAATAATTGATAATTTTGCTGAATTAAAGACTAGAAAATTAGAATTTTTAAAGAAAGTTTAAATAAACAGTAATACCTCGTGTTTTTATTAACTTCAGTTATCGTCGATTTTTTCGCGTAAAATTTGTCTTTGTTTTCTTCGATTGCCTCGGATTTCGTCGGCGTGCTCAAGTGACCTCACTGTAAATTTTTCGAAAACAAAGGCGACCCACGCGTTTTCCGGCGCAGTGTGGCGTTATTTCTCGTTGTGTGAATATTACCCCGCGACGGACCACCATTGGCCAACGGTTCCGTTTCCTGAACACTGGGAGTTCAGTCGTGTGTTCGCGCTTTGTCAGGGCGCGCTGGCCCTGTGAAGTTTTCTGGGTTTTCTCCTTGTCTGTAACGCCTGAATAGGGGCCAGTAACCCTTAAACGGAATTCCCGGAAGGCATTATTCCTCTTGATACGACCATCATAAACGCATACAACTACTATTACATGACAATTACGTCACACTTTACCACGGGGCGATATAGGCTAGAAGCTCATGTCCAACTAGCTTCTACAAAATAAGACCCCACGTGTCTAGCCGAACAATTTCATTAGCTTTTATCTTAATGCTAATTATCTTATCTTTAATCTTTATGCTAATTTAGTCTTTTATATTAATTTCTTATTTCTTTTAGTATTTAACGCTATATTAATTTCTCTATAAAATGTGTTTTTGGTATGTATTTTGGAGTGTCTAGAACGAATTGATTGGATTTACATTGATTCATATAGAAATAATTGCCTCCGTTTTCATCAGTTTCGAATTTCGTCGATTGCTTTCGGACGGATTATCGACGAAAACCGAGGTATCACTGTATTTATATACTTACTTTTTTAAAACTATCTTGGCTTTTATTTAAATTATTTTTTTCATTATTGAATTTACCTCTCATGGGTAAAATATTATATTATTCAAATATTAACAAAAAAGGTTAAATTAAATAATTGATATTTTAAGGTAATATTGTTATTGTGAGAACAGAGAGGTTGGCGGAAGTCGTACCTCCCTTTCCGGCAACTCACTTGTCAGGATGGCTAAAAGTTCGTTTGGTCCCTAGAGTCGAGACTTTTCTTGTCTGGCGAGTGGATAGGAGGTGAGATTGGGGACGACGATAAGGCGAAAGCGATATTCGAGACAAGGAGGACACCATTTAACAATTAAAACAAGATTTATTGAAATTAACAAAAGACAAAAATACAAAATCTAACTGATTTCCCTAATTCGCGTAGGGTTCGAGAGAAAGAGCTTACAGTTCAGTTCATACCTCTTAATTCGTTTCCTTAGGGTTAGCACTTTAATATCACGAAGTGAAGATTAGTATTCGAATTAGGCACAGTTTTATATAGTCACGACTGAGCGCGGAGACGTTAGGACGGTAGGTCTGACCGGTGACGACCTGCGATGGCGTTCGTCCGGCAGATGATACGAGACTCCCCTGAGGGGAGGAAGGAGTGGCTTTTATAGTTTAGCCTGGGAAATTAGGTCACGTGATCGTAGGTGGATGACGATTTGTGTCATAGGTGTTCCCGGGATTCAAAATATATGACGAATTCGGACGCTTAAGTGTAAACTTAGGTTGCAAGACGATCTGGATACTGGTTTAGAACAAAGGATTGTTGACAGTTATCTGTCCCGGGACGCATATTTTCCTTGTCCGGGACCGTTTTTAGGCAGGATGTTTTTAATAAGAAAATTCTCAAGTTAATAAAAGAACGATTAACTAAAATGTTTCACTCAGGAAATTCCGAATCTCACATTATTGTATAACAACTTTTGTTAGATATTTAATAAAATAAATTTCAATTTTTTAAAATTTATAAACAACTGTTCAAACTCATCTAGAAAAACTAAAATTTTTTGTTGTATATTAAATATTTTTTATTAATAAAAATTTAAGATTTGTTTGAGTTTTTCACATTATAGTAATCAGAATACGAAATTAATCCGTTCCTAAACTATCATGAAAATGTCGTAAGGTGAATCATTTTTCCTCATATGATTACATGTAAAACCAAATAATCCGTTCCAAAACGAAAAAAACACTCAAGTTAATGCTAATTAGTACATTGAAAAAAAAATAACTTTAGTAAGGAAAACACTGAAAAATGCGTTTTGTAGTTGTAAATGTATAAATAACCATAATGGAATAACAATTGATAAAAAAAATGTAGCTTTATTTGCACTTTACCTTTGAGAATAGACGACGATGGAGGTGTAAACTGGTGGCGGAAAAGAGGGAGAAGGGAAATGATACTAAAACTTAACTTACATAACATAATGTATCAATAACTAAAAATAACTTAACACTAATTTTTTTAAATCTTTTCTGTTTTATATATTTTTTAAATTTTTTATTCACCTCTTTTTGCTTTCCTTCCTTCACTAGGATAGAGGTCGCTTGGTAAAATATCTATCCAAAGAGGTTTGGCTTTGCCTACTTTTTAAAATGTTTCTAAAATGACTTAGGCAAATGTCATTAAACTGAGCAGCAATGCGGCCAGTGTGAAACCTTTTCGGGATGTTTCTTTTCAATAAAATCGGTCACAGTCACAATCAGAAAGAACACGTGATCATGACAGTGGCGCTGCGAACTAATGTAACGTCGTATGGTGAGCTTTTGTTCGTACCGTGGAGCAAAAATATGTTCGAATTTCATGTCGTATACTGAAAATTTCGTATGCTGAAGCGTTCGTATGTAGAGGTATTACTGTATTTAGTTTTGTTTTATATTTTTTGTGTGCATTATTTCTTGTGGAAGAGGGAGGGGGCCCGGTAGGAGAAAAATGTCTTAGCCCCCAAAGTGAGTTAATCTGGCCCTGATTATATATAATGATTAGGGACCTTATTCTGGTCATTGTCTCTCGTCTTTCACAAGCCAGTCGCTGATTGGCTAATCATTTGTTTACGTCTCGAGAGATCATCGTGTCTTTCTAAACGTGATTCTGGACAACTTTTTCTCTCTTTGCTTCTCTCGTTTATCAGAGACAAGCGAATGGTTGTCTTTCGACCGGTCTATTTTCTTTCACCTCGATTTCGTTATATCCAATATGGACGACTCGGTGCTATTCGTGCTGTACGCTCGCATTACAAAACGTTTCCTATCTCGAGAAAGAATATTTCGAGATAGAGATAACGCTTTTGATTTGAACGATGAGAAATATTCCGCTCAAGATATCGTCTAACGAAAGAAGCTACCACGTGGCTGTGCAACGAATTGCAAGATGATTTAATCCGGAGAAAGTCACGGACCGTAATTCCACCAGAAATTCAGTTATTGATAACGTTATAATTTTTTGCTTCTGGTGGGTTTCAAAGAAATATCGGTGATCACTGCCAACTTAAAGTTGCCCAGTCGACAGTGTCCCGAATTATGCCTCTGTAGTAAACAGTATCATCCGCCGATTGGGACATAAAATTTCTTTTTTTAGAGTAGAGAACAACAATTGGATGTGTTGTCTGGATTTTTTGCTATTAGTCAAATGCCGGGAGTTGTGGGTGAGTAAATTGTTTTTATTTGTTCTTTAGAAATACAATATAGTGCTTACAGGGCCGGATTAACCCACTTTGGGGCCTAAGACATTTTTTCCTACCGGGCCCCCTCCCTCTCCCACAAGAAATAATGCACACAAAAAATATAAAACAAAACTAAATACAGTAATACCTCACATACGAACGCTTCAGCATACGAAATTTTCAGTATACGACATGAAATTCGAACATATTTTTGCTCCACGGTACGAACAAAAGCTCACCATACGACGTTACATTAGTTCGCAGCGCCACTGTCATGATCACGTGTTCTTTCTGATTGTGACTGTGACTGATTTTATTGAAAAGAAACATCCCGAAAAGGTTCACACTGGCCGCATTGCTGCTCAGTTTAATGACATTTGCCTAAGTCATTTTAGAAACATTTTAAAAAGTAGGCAAAGCCAAACCTCTTTGGATAGATATTTTACCAAGCGACCTCTATCCAGTGAACGAAAGAAAGCAAAAAGAGGTGAATAAAAAATTTAAAAAATATATAAAACAGAAAAAATTTAAAAAAAATTACTGTTAAGTTATTTTTAGTTATTGATACATTATGTTATGTAAGTTAAGTTTTAGTATCATTTCCCTTCTCCCTCTTTTCCGCCACCAGTTTACACCTCCATCGTCGTCTATCCTCAAAGGTAAAGTGCAAATAAAGCTACATTTTTTTATCAATTGTTATTCCATTATGGTTATTTATACATTTACAACTACAAAACGCATTTTTCAGTGTTTTCCTTACTAAAGTTATTTTTTTCAATGTACTACATTAGCATTAACTTGAGTGTTTTTTTCGTGTTGGAACGGATTATTTGGTTTTACATGTAATCATATGAGGAAAAAATGATTCACCTTACGACATTTTCATGAATAACTTGAATTTATGACTATTTACAAAAATATGAAAATTTTCGAGTCTTTCTACTTCCTGTTTCACTCTACCACAGAAGTAACAGTGTATTGGCTTGAATAAACTTCAGTAGAACAAATGGTAAGTTATAAAAAAATTTTTCACACAGTTAAAATTGATCGAAACGCCGACCTTTTATTTGAGGATTCGGCGTCCTTTAAAATTAAAACAATGATTACAACTTCTAATAACAACTACTTTCTCATTAGCACAAATTTATTCAAGCCAATACACTGTTACTTCTGTCGTGGAGTGAAACAGGAAGTAGAAAGACTCGAAAATTTTATATTTTTGTAAATAGTCATAAATTCAAGTTTAATTGAAGATATCCTGGGGTATTCATGTTATCATGTAATGCTTGTATATTTTCATGATAGTTTAGGAACGGATTAATTTCGTATTCTGAAGCACTACTGTAATGTGAAAAACTAAAACAAATCTTAAATTTTTATTAATAAAAAATATTTAATATACAACAAAAATTTTAGTTTTTCTAGAAAACTTTGAAAGTTTGTTTATAAATTTTAAAAAATTGAAATTTATTTTATTAAATGTCTAACAAAAGTTATCTTTATGCTAATTAGTCTTTTATATTAATTTCTTATTGCTTTTAGTATTTAACGCTATATTAATTCTCTATAAATTTGTTTTGGTATGTATTTTGGAGTGTCTAGAACAAATTAATTGGATTTACATTGATTCGTATTGCCTCGGTTTTCATTATATTCAATATGGTATTCAATATAGAAATAATTGCCTCGGTTTTCATTGGTTTCGAATTGCGCCGATTGTTTTCGGACGGATTATCAACGAAAACCGAGGTATCACTGTACTTATATACTTACTTTTTTAAACTATCTTGGCTAAAATTATTTTTTTATTATTCAATTTACCTCTCATGGTAAAATATTATATTATTTAAATATTACAAAAAGGTTGAATTAAACAATTGATATTTTAAGGTAATATTGTTTATTGTATAAAAGCATTGAGATTAGAGATAAGATAATTAGCATAAAGATAAAAGCAATGGAATTGTTCGGCTAGCCACGCGGGGTTTTATCTTGTAGAAACTAGTTGGACACGAGCTTCTAGCCTACATCGCCGTGGTAAAGTGTGACGTAATTGTCATGTAATAGTAGTTGTATGCGTTTATGATGGTCGTATCAAGGGAATAATGCCTTCCGGGAATTCCGTTTAAGGGTTACTGGCCCTTATTCAGGTGTTACAGACGTGGAGAAAACCCGGAAAACTTCACGCGGCCAGCCCGCCCTGGCAAAGCGCGAACCCATGACTGAACTCAAAATTAATAATCACACATATTAAATAATAATAATAGTAATAAATACTTACCTTCAAAATTTATTAAAACAGAATTCAATATCACATGAAACTAATTCAGTAATATTTCAAAATAAAAAGTTATAAGAAAAATGTTATGCATATATTAAAATAAATAAGTTAACTTTAAATTATTTAAATCAATAATTAAGTCAACTTTAAATTATTGATTTTGAGGCATTTGCGCTTCACAATGAAAATCTTTGTTAACACATAGTTCTGGGAGTTTAGGATTGTAACAAGATATTCTAGAGTTCGGGAAAACTGATTTTTATAATGAGTCTATTATTATTTTTTTTAAATTTAACAGTTAGACATAAAAAATCGGTAAGATTTGACAATTATTTGCATGGTTTATATCTATCATATGAGAAACAAAATTTTAGAGAGTTATAGAGTTTTCGAGATGCTATATAATTTATTTCTGAATTACGAATAATTTACTTAAAGTCAGCAAAAGTTTATTACTTCACTTACTTGCAGAAATATGTCATGTTTTAGATATACTGAAAAGTTCACCAAAATTCATTTTTATAATGAATCTATCATTTTTTAAATTTTAACAGTTAGACAAAATATATTCTGGTACTATAAAATTCTCCTGTAGTAAGTATTAAAATAATTTATAATAAATATCGTTTTTCTTTGTATGACTATATTTAATTGAGATACTTTAATATAAATTAGATTTCAACTCTCAAAAATTCCCAAATGGCCTGCATTAAAATTAATACAGTGTATTATAATATAGTTTTTGATATAGATATTATCTTCGTTTACAATTTTCGGTAATAAACGAGGCCAAACCTAGAAATATAGAAAATCACGAGTTGAAAAAGCAAAAGTTTGCCTTAGACCAAAAGTTTGGCTTAGACATTTTTCTAGATAAAAGTAAATCTTTCGAAAATTCACAAGTTTAACATCAATTTATGAAGGTGGTAGAATTTTAAACTATATTGATGAGTTTATAAAATATGAAACTCAGATGAACCATGTTATTCCACAAACAATTTTTGAAATTTTGTTTATAAATTTTATCAGCTTCATTCTATAACTATTGTAGTAAAAAACCTGTCAATATCCTTTGAATTTAAGTATAAATAGAGCTGTAATTTTTTGTTACAATCAACAAAACTTTAATGTTATATTATTTTAAATTGCTGTTTTAAAAATTATTATTATTATTGCAAATCAGCACAATTTAATTTCATAATTAAACTAAATATATTAAACTTTGCCTTAATTAAAATAATTTTATTTTAACAATAAGATTTATGATTAGTATAGCTAAAGAAATTTCGGTGTTATATTATTTGAAATTGTCGTGTTTTAATTTACTCTGACATTAGGATAAATTTGATAGCTAAACACAATATATTAAACTTATTGTTAAAATAAAATTTATTATAAACTGTTCAAATGACTTATAATTCCTTCTTTTCATCTGTAGATTATTTGCACGGTTTATATGTATCATATGAGAAACAAAATTTTAGGGAGTAGGCGCGAAGTGATAGAGTTTAAAAGTACTATATAACTTATTTCTGAAATACGAAAAATTTTTGCCGACTTTATGTAAATTAATTACTTCACTTACTTGCAGAAATATGTCATGTTTTAGATAAACTGAAGGGAAAAGTTCAGCAAAATTCATTTTTATAACGAATCTATTATTTTTAAAAAGTTAACAGTTAGACATAAGAATTCAGCAATTATTTGTAGGGTTTATATCTATCATGTGAAAAACAAATTTTTAGGAATTACAATCAGAGGTTCGTTTTCTTGGAGTTTAATATTCTTTAAACTCTTTCTTAATTATATTTAAATAAATACTCAGTAATATAAATTTAAATGTATAGAAATTAATTAAAATGATAATATTATTGATAATAAGTTAATATTAAATAAATAAATGTAATCATATTATATATAAATTTTTTAAATATATTTAAAACTAATCTAATTGTACGTACTATAATATATAACTAATACAGATAGTGTTACAATTTTATTATGTTTTTAGTTAGCTTAATTAAATAAGTTGTTTTTAAAATAAACCACCTTATTGTTGTAAAATTTATTCTTAAAGTTCGTTGATATGTAATAATTTTCATTGAAGTGAAATGAGTTTATAATAAAAAAAATGTATATAATCACAGTTTCATTTTATAAATTTAATATCTTTAATTAGAGTTTATCAGTTAAATAAATATTATTTCAAAAAAATTATGGTTTAGTATAAACCGTATAGTAATTCAAAGTTTAATAAGTTGGATCACACAGTATAAATTTGATTTGAAGAAAGACCATTTTCGTAATATTATTATTATCATTATTGCTACTGTACAATTTGAGTAAAATTCTTGTAATATATCTTTTACTTTCATTTCATTATAGTAACTAAATTTTGTAAATTTTAAAAACAAGTTTCATTTCAATTCAATTACAATATAAATTTTTAAAAATTATATTTTTATAGATTTCACATTAACAATTTGATAAAATGGATGAAATAATTGAATATAATCGTGATATAATATCAAAAATAGGAAGACGAGACAACATTTGGTACATCAATGAACATTCTATATGGTCGGTAAGAAATGTTGGTTAATGTTACCCTAGGTCACAAAATGGCGGCGGCTGGATTTTTTCCCTACGTTGGAGACTGCGACGGGAAAAAAATTTTTCCCTCGATTCAAGATGGCCACGTGACTGGCCGCCATCTTGAATAGCTGGACAGTATACGCGGATTTTAACCGAAATGTAACAAATTAAAAAAAGCGAAAAAGTAATTTTTTACTCACTTTCCGATGAACGTTGGCTACTTCTTCCTTTGTTTCTTTCCTGTCCGATCCAAGTTTTTCCCGGTTTCGCTAACCTCCAGATTTTCTTTCGGTGCATTTCTTTTCTTCCCTGTTCTTTTTCCTTCGGCCGCTGTTTTATTGGTCGATTGGCGTTTTCCTTCTTTTGATGTGGAAGCACTTTCCTGCTTTTTGGCATCTTTCCCTTCTTCTTGTTTCCTTTCTGCTTCGTAATCGCCGCGGGCGCCGAAGGAACGGTTTCGGGCTCGCGCCAAATCGGCACTTTTCCACTGCCAGGATATATGTTGCGTAAGTGTTGAGCAAAAATTTGAAATCTCTCGCCTGGTTTCCTGGAGGGCCAATTCAAGAATTTCTTATACATAAACAAGTACATGTACGAGTCAGATAGATCACTAGTATAGTGTTTTGGCAGGTGTTTCTTGTTTTTTAAATAGCCCCAGAGGCGTTCGATATTCTGAGTATGATCTCCTGTTTTGGGATCGACGAAATTTTTCGAATGATTTACTGTTCTATGTTCGACTGCTACCCCTTCGATGTCGTCAATATGCATGTATCCTTTCCATTCGTCCGTTATTATAGTGCTGCCTGAATTTACGTATTTATACACGATCCAATTCAAAGTATTTTCTGATCTGTCGTTAACCTGACATACGAAGCAATTCTTGTCTTCCCGGCAGATTCCGCCAACCACCCATTTCGTGCTCTTTAATATACGCCCTCTCTCGTACTTTCTCTTACATATGACAGTCTCGTCAATCTCCACTGTTTTATTTGGCCCTCCGATTTTAAATGATGACATATTACTCATAGCAATAAGCATTACCAACCTTATGTGATTGGACCAATCGACACCCGCCTTTCTAGATATGCCTGCCGCAATCGCAGAGGTCGTCGCAGTACATTCCAGACAAAGATAGTTCCATATAAACGACAGAATGCTACCCCAGGAAATGCGACCAAATTTACTTTTAAATGTACCTTCGAAGGCTGAAGTCATTGTACGGCACTTCGTGCATCGCAGGAAACAGCTTTCTCTATTACTCCGGTAGTATAATTTGCATAGGGAATCACAATAAATGCAAATGGCCTCGGTCGGCTGTATTCCTAATTTCGCAGCAAATTTAAATGCGCTATCGATAAGAGGAGGTACACCTAACTCCAAAAATTCGCCTTCCATCAACTTGTAAAAATCACGGCAAGTGCATTTCGACCAAAATTCGTCGTTGGAAAGCAAATCGACTAAATCACTCATTTCCGAACAATTTGTAATAAACTAAAAGAGGGGAGGTTGGGATGTAGGTAAAAAAAACAAAGCCTTTCCTTAATTTCTAATTACAGGTTTTTCTAACGCTTAGCGAAATATTGCAATAAAAGAAATAGGAATACTTACAAATACAGGAAGTAATAATAACAAATATTAACCGCTAATAGTTAATGCGAAACCGATAAATCGTTATGAAAAGAAATACGACTGTTCAACCGAACTGTAACACAGCAGCAGGCGTTTCCAACTGGTAGGCAATTTGCATAAAATTGAATCGAAATGAACAGAATTCACGTCACAGATCAAGCATTTGCATATTCGTTCGTAAAACCACTACGAATTACCCGCCGATATTACTCTCGCACGACGTCACGAAAAAGCTCCCTCTACCGTCCCAAATTTACACACACGAAAGTCGCCGTTTCGAGGTTACAGGACACTCGCCAACGTCGAACTCAGGTATGAAACCGAACAGGGAAAAATTCTCCAAGGCGTCGACGTCACGACTCTAGGGAAAAAATTTTTCCCCACCGCGGTCGCCAGGATGGGGAAAAAATTTAGCCGCCGCCATTTTGTGACCTAGGGTAACATTAACCGAAATGTTTATGTATGAAATCTTTTCGTTATTTTCTTATTAAATATAAAATAATATCAATCCTAATATTTATTTATATAAAATTACAGAATGACATGCCGATAGATTTTGAAGCATTTCAACTTATTGACTGTTGGCCATAAAAACATTAAACAGTGATATACGAGTTATCCTTGACTTCGAAGCTTTCAGGATTCGAGACGAAAATCTTCCATTTAACACCTTATGTAGACAAATTGTGTTTGTACAAGACATACAAACAATTTTGGGTAGATAGATTTTTATAATAAAATCATTACATTTCTTTATCAAATTAAATTGGGAAAAATAATGCTTATTAATATATACCGTTGTATTACTATTATTTTAGTATAAAAAGTAAATTGTAATTTAACTTATTGTTAAATACAACAAAATAAAACTAAAATGTAATTGATTATAAAACAACCATTACAACCATTGTTCTGTTAAATTTATTAATAAATTGTATTTACTTATGTAAAAATGTGCTTCCCCTCAGGAACAGGGAATTTTCCTACTGCTAATCAATTCATCACTTTTGAAAATTTATCACCACGAGATAAAAAAATCTGTTAAATTTGGAAAATTTTTTACATGAACTGCATTTATCATATAAAAAACATAATTTTGGAAGTTGGGAATGTCATATGAAATTTTATTTAATTTATATAAAAAGTATGATATAATTTATTACAAGGGAAAACAAATTGAATTTAATTGTTTAAACTTAACCGAAACAATATATCACATAAAAAAATTCTATCATTTGACATTGAAAAGTTGGGAGTACCTAAATAATCAAAAATTGGACAGATAGAAATTTTCATTTTTTTTAGTGGAACTACAATTATTTAGACATCGAACTTATTTGGTGTCTAAGATTGAATAATATTAAAAAAATTGTAATTACCACAAATATTTTAAAAAGAAATGTTCTTTTTGCGATATTCTATTTTACGAACAATTCTTAATTAAACAAGTAAGAAATATAATTTAGATGAATTATTATATTGAACTATTTCTGTATTTTACTTTGTCTTATTGCTAAATGTTATTTTAAGTTGTCGCGTTTTAATTTATTCTTTATATTAGAACAAATTGTAAAAATTATTAATGCAAATTCATTTTATAATAATAAATTTAATAATTAGAAAGAATATATTAAACTTTGCCTAACTGTTACACTGTTACAAGATGTTACATGAAAACTAAAGAAATAAATTAAATTTAAAAGTTTTCCAAATATAAAAACTAAAGAAATAAAGTGAAAAGTTTTTTAAATATGAAAACTGAAGAAATGAATTGAATTCAAAAGATTTTTAAATATAAAAACTAAAAAAACAGATTGAGTAGTTTTTTTGAGAGCAAATTACGAGATTACTTAAACTGGAATTTTGTTTCTGGTTACCAAAAACCTGACCAACAATTTACTGACGAGTTCCAAAATATCAAAAATTAAATCGAGAATTATCATCAGCCATCGTGAAAATTTATTCCTGCACTTACATGCAGAAATATGTCTTACTTTAGATAAACTGAATAAAACAGTATAAACACTTAAATAATCTGTAACCTATAAACCTTTTCAAAATAATTTCAATGTTATATTATTTTGTGTACCCGAATATCAATCAAGAAAATTAATTTCAGTATTGACAATAAAACTATTACACGACAAATTATTTATATCCTGAAAAATTATTTGTGATCTTAATTTACTCGAAATGTACTTAAATTATAAAAATTTATTAATTAAATTAAATAATAATTTGTAATCTTACTCGAAAAATTAATTTTGTGAATTTCATGAGCTGTATTTATCATACAAAAAATATAATTTTGGATGTTGGAAATTTTCATAGTAAGGTATATGAAATTTTATTTAATTTATATAAAAAGTACTATATAATAGAAGAGACGGGAAAATTTTATTTTTTAAACTTTACCAAAACAATATATCACATAAAAAGTTCCATCATTTGACATTGAAAACTTGAGAGTACCTAAAAACTCAAATATTGGACAAAAATGAACAGATGGAAATTTTTATTCTCTTAACGCAACAACAAATTATTTAGACATCGAACTTCTTTGGATGTCTAAGATTGGATAATATTTTAAAAAATTGTTATTACCACAAATATTTTTAAACAGAAATATTCTTTTTGCAATATTCTATCTTACAAACAATTCTTAAACAAAAAATAGCTATTTTCAAAATAAATACATTCTATAGATATTTAATAAATAAGTAAGAAATATAATTTAAATAATTATTATATTGAACTATTTCCGTATTAGAACGAAATTGTAAAAATTATTAATGCAAATTAATTTAATAATTAAAAAGAATATATTAAACTTTGCCTTACTGTTATATTATTATTTCAAGTTGTGCTGTTTTAATTTACTTTATATATTAGAACAAATTGTAAAATTTATTATTGCAAATTAATAATTAGAAAGAATACATTAAACTTTGCCTTACTGTTATATTATTATTTCAAGTTGTCCTGTTTTAATTTACTTTATATATTAGAACAAATTGTAAAATTTATTATTGCAAATTAATAATTAGAAAGAATACATTAAACTTTGCCTTACTGTTATATTATTATTTCAAGTTGTCTGTGTTTAATTTACTTTATATATTAGAACAAATTGTAAAAATTATTATTGCAAATTAATTTAATAATTAGAAAGAATATATTAAACTTTGCCTTACTGTTATATTATTATTTCAAGTTGTCCTGTTTTAATTTACTTTTTATATTAGAACAAATTGTAAAATTTATTATTGCAAATTAATAATTAGAAAGAATATATTAAACTTTGCCTTACTGTTATATTATTATTTCAAGTTGTCCTGTTTTAATTTACTTTATATATTAGAACAAATTGTAAAATTTATTATTGCAAATTAATAATTAGAAAGAATACATTAAACTTTGCCTTACTGTTATATTATTATTTCAAGTTGTGCTGTTTTAATTTACTTTATATATTAGAACAAATTGTAAATTTATTATGCAAATTAATAATTAGAAAGAATACATTAAACTTTGCCTTACTGTTATATTATTATTTCAAGTTGTCCTGTTTTAATTTACTTTATATATTAGAACAAATTGTAAAATTTATTATTGCAAATTAATAATTAGAAAGAATACATTAAACTTTGCCTTACTGTTATATTATTATTTCAAGTTGTCCTGTTTTAATTTACTTTTTATATTAGAACAAATTGTAAGATTTATTATTGCAAATTAATAATTAGAAAGAATATATTAAACTTTGCCTTACTGTTATATTATTATTTCAAGTTGTCCTGTTTTAATTTACTTTATATATTAGAACAAATTGTAAAATTTATTATTGCAAATTAATAATTAGAAAGAATACATTAAACTTTGCCTTACTGTTATATTATTATTTCAAGTTGTCCTGTTTTAATTTACTTTCTATATTAGAACAAATTGTAAAATTTATTATTGCAAATTAATAATTAGAAAGAATATATTAAACTTTGCCTTACTGTTATATTATTATTTCAAGTTGTCCTGTTTTAATTTACTTTTTATATTAGAACAAATTGTAAAATTTATTATTGCAAATTAATAATTAGAAAGAATATATTAAACTTTGCCTTACTGTTATAATATTATTTCAAAGTTGTCTGTTTTAATTTACTTTATATATTAGAACAAATTGTAAAATTTATTATTGCAAATTAATAATTAGAAAGAATATATTAAACTTTGCCTTACTGTTATATTATTATTTCAAGTTGTCCTGTTTTAATTTACTTTATATATTAGAACAAATTGTAAAATTTATTATTGCAAATTAATAATTAGAAAGAATACATTAAACTTTGCCTTACTGTTATATTATTATTTCAAGTTGTCATGTTTTAATTTACTTTATATATTAGAACAAATTGTAAGATTTATTATTGCAAATTAATAATTAGAAAGAATACATTAAACTTTGCCTTACTGTTATATTATTATTTCAAGTTGTCCTGTTTTAATTTACTTTATATATTAGAACAAATTGTAAAATTTATTATTGCAAATTAATAATTAGAAAGAATATATTAAACTTTGCCTTACTGTTATATTATTATTTCAAGTTGTCTGTTTTAATTTACTTTTTATATTAGAACAAATTGTAAAATTTATTATTGCAAATTAATAATTAGAAAGAATATATTAAACTTTGCCTTACTGTTATATTATTATTTCAAGTTGTCCTGTTTTAATTTACTTTCTATATTAGAACAAATTGTAAAATTTATTATTGCAAATTAATAATTAGAAAGAATACATTAAACTTTGCCTTACTGTTATATTATTATTTCAAGTTGTCTGTTTTAATTTACTTTATATATTAGAACAAATTGTAAAATTTATTATTGCAAATTAATAATTAGAAAGAATACATTAAACTTTGCCTTACTGTTATATTATTATTTCAAGTTGTGCTGTTTTAATTTACTTTATATATTAGAACAAATTGTAAAATTTATTATTGCAAATTAATAATTAGAAAGAATATATTAAACTTTGCCTTACTGTTATATTATTATTTCAAGTTGTCCTGTTTTAATTTACTTTTTATATTAGAACAAATTGTAAAATTTATTATTGCAAATTAATAATTAGAAAGAATATATTAAACTTTGCCTTACTGTTATATTATTATTTCAAGTTGTCCTGTTTTAATTTACTTTTTATATTAGAACAAATTGTAAAATTTATTATTGCAAATTAATAATTAGAAAGAATATATTAAACTTTGCCTTACTGTTATATTATTATTTCAAGTTGTCCTGTTTTAATTTACTTTATATATTAGAACAAATTGTAAAATTTATTATTGCAAATTAATAATTAGAAAGAATATATTAAACTTTGCCTTACTGTTATAATTATTATTTCAAGTTGTCTGTTTTAATTTACTTTATATATTAGAACAAATTGTAAGAATTTATTATTGCAAATTAATAATTAGAAAGAATACATTAAACTTTGCCTTACTGTTATATTATTATTTCAAGTTGTCCTGTTTTAATTTACTTTATATATTAGAACAAATTGTAAAATTTATTATTGCAAATTAATAATTAGAAAGAATATATTAAACTTTGCCTTACTGTTATATTATTATTTCAAGTTGTGCTGTTTTAATTTACTTTTTATATTAGAACAAATTGTAAAATTTATTATTGCAAATTAATAATTAGAAAGAATATATTAAACTTTGCCTTACTGTTATATTATTATTTCAAGTTGTCTGTTTTAATTTACTTTTTATATTAGAACAAATTGTAAAATTTATTATTGCAAATTAATAATTAGAAAGAATATATTAAACTTTGCCTTACTGTTATATTATTATTTCAAGTTGTCCTGTTTTAATTTACTTTTATATTAGAACAAATTGTAAAATTTATTATTGCAAATTAATAATTAGAAAGAATATATTAAACTTTGCCTTACTGTTATATTATTATTTCAAGTTGTCTGTTTTAATTTACTTTATATATTAGAACAAATTGTAAAATTTATTATTGCAAATTAATAATTAGAAAGAATATATTAAACTTTGCCTTACTGTTATATTATTATTTCAAGTTGTCCTGTTTTAATTTACTTTTTATATTAGAACAAATTGTAAAATTTATTATTGCAAATTAATAATTAGAAAGAATATATTAAACTTTGTCTTTATGTTATAACATTATTTCAAATTGTCTGTTTTAATTTACTTTCTATATTAGAACAAATTGTAAAATTTATTATTGCAAATTAATAATTAGAAAGAATATATTAAACTTTGCCTTACTGTTATATTATTATTTCAAGTTGTCCTGTTTTAATTTACTTTATATATTAGAACAAATTGTAAAATTTATTATTGCAAATTAATAATTAGAAAGAATATATTAAACTTTGCCTTACTGTTATATTATTATTTCAAGTTGTCCTGTTTTAATTTACTTTTTATATTAGAACAAATTGTAAAATTTATTATTGCAAATTAATAATTAGAAAGAATATATTAAACTTTGCCTTACTGTTATATAATTATTTCAAAGTTGTTTGTTTTAATTTACTTTTTATATTAGAACAAATTGTAAAATTTATTATTGCAAATTAATAAATTAGAAAGAATATATTAAACTTTGCCTTACTGTTATATTATTATTTCAAGTTGTCCTGTTTTAATTTACTTTATATATTAGAACAAATTGTAAAATTTATTATTGCAAATTAATAATTAGAAAGAATACATTAAACTTTGCCTTACTGTTATATTATTATTTCAAGTTGTGCTGTTTTAATTTACTTTATATATTAGAACAAATTGTAAAATTTATTATTGCAAATTAATAATTAGAAAGAATACATTAAACTTTGCCTTACTGTTATATTATTATTTCAAGTTGTCCTGTTTTAATTTACTTTATATATTAGAACAAATTGTAAAATTTATTATTGCAAATTAATAATTAGAAAGAATACTATTAAACTTTGCCTTACTGTTATATTATTATTTCAAGTTGTCCTGTTTTAATTTACTTTATATATTAGAACAAATTGTAAAATTTATTATTGCAAATTAATAATTAGAAAGAATATATTAAACTTTGCCTTACTGTTATATTATTATTTCAAGTTGTCCTGTTTTAATTTACTTTTTATATTAGAACAAATTGTAAAATTTATTATTGCAAATTAATAATTAGAAAGAATATATTAAACTTTGCCTTACTGTTATATTATTATTTCAAGTTGTCCTGTTTTAATTTACTTTCTATATTAGAACAAATTGTAAAATTTATTATTGCAAATTAATAATTAGAAAGAATATATTAAACTTTGTCTTATTGTTATAATATTATTTCAAGTTGTGCTGTTTTAATTTACTTTATATATTAGAACAAATTGTAAAATTTATTATTGCAAATTAATAATTAGAAAGAATACATTAAACTTTGCCTTACTGTTATATTATTATTTCAAGTTGTCCTGTTTTAATTTACTTTTTATATTAGAACAAATTGTAAAATTTATTATTGCAAATTAATAATTAGAAAGAATATATTAAACTTTGCCTTACTGTTATATTATTATTTCAAGTTGTCCTGTTTTAATTTACTTTTCTATATTAGAACAAATTGTAAAATTTATTATTGCAAATTAATAATTAGAAAGAATATATTAAACTTTGCCTTACTGTTATATTATTATTTCAAGTTGTCCTGTTTTAATTTACTTTTATATTAGAACAAATTGTAAAATTTATTATTGCAAATTAATAATTAGAAAGAATATATTAAACTTTGTCATGTTATAAATATGAAATTTAATTTGATAATTTTATATTGAACTATTTCTATATTAGAACAAATTGTAAATTATTATTGCAAATTAATAATTAGAAAGAATATATTAAACTTTGCCTTACTGTTATATTATTATTTCAAGTTGTGCTGTTTTAATTTACTTTTTATATTAGAACAAATTGTAAAATTTATTATTGCAAATTAATAATTAGAAAGAATATATTAAACTTTGCCTTACTGTTATATTATTATTTCAAGTTGTTCCTGTTTTAATTTACTTTCTATATTAGAACAAATTGTAAGAATTTATTATTGCAAATTAATAATTAGAAAGAATACATTAAACTTTGCCTTACTGTTATATTATTATTTCAAGTTGTGCTGTTTTAATTTACTTTATATATTAGAACAAATTGTAAAATTTATTATTGCAAATTTAATAATTAGAAAGAATATATTAAACTTTGCCTTACTGTTATATTATTATTTCAAGTTGTCCTGTTTTAATTTACTTTTTATATTAGAACAAATTGTAAAATTTATTATTGCAAATTAATAATTAGAAAGAATATATTAAACTTTGTCTTATGTTATAACATTATTTCAAGTTGTCCTGTTTTAATTTACTTTTATATTAAAAAATTGTAAATTTATTATTGCAATTAATAATTAGAAAGGATACTTAAACTTTGTCTGTTTAAATTATTGTATAGTATTGATATAAGTCAAATTAATTTAAATAATTATTATTGAACATTTTTATTAAAAAATTTAAAATTAGAAAGAATATATTAAACTTTGCCTTACTGTTATATTATTATTTCAAGTTGTCCTGTTTTAATTTACTTTCTATATTAGAACAAATTGTAAAATTTATTATTGCAAATTAATAATTAGAAAGAATATATTAAACTTTGCCTTACTGTTATATTATTATTTCAAGATTGTTCTGTTTTAATTTACTATTTCTATATTAGAACAAATTGTAAAATTTATTATTGCAAATTAATAAATTAGAAAGAATATATTAAACTTTGCCTTACTGTTATATTATTATTTCAAGTTGTCCTGTTTTAATTTACTTTTTATATTAGAACAAATTGTAAAATTTATTATTGCAAATTAATAATTAGAAAGAATATATTAAACTTTGCCTTACTGTTATATTATTATTTCAAGTTGTCCTGTTTTAATTTACTTTATATATTAGAACAAATTGTAAAATATTATTATTGCAAATTAATAATTAGAAAGAATATATTAAACTTTGCCTTACTGTTATATTATTATTTCAAGTTGTCCTGTTTTAATTTACTTTCTATATTAGAACAAATTGTAAAATTTATTATTGCAAATTAATAATTAGAAAGAATACTATTAAACTTTGCCTTACTGTTATATTATTATTTCAAGTTGTCCTGTTTTAATTTACTTTCTATATTAGAACAAATTGTAAAATTTATTATTGCAAATTAATAATTAGAAAAAAGATTAGCTATTTTAAACATTGATTACATTGTTATAGGTATTTAATAAATAAGTCAGAAATATAATTTAAATAATTATTATATTGAACTATTTCTGTATTAGAACAAATTGTAAAATTATTATGCAAATTTAGAATTAGAAAGAATATATTAAACTTTGCCTTACTGTTATATTATTATTTCAAGTTGTCCTGTTTTAATTTACTTTTTATATTAGAACAAATTGTAAAATTTATTATTGCAAATTAATAATTAGAAAGAATATATTAAACTTTGCCTTACTGTTATATTATTATTTCAAAGTTGTCCTGTTTTAATTTACTTTATATATTAGAACAATTGTAAAGATTTATTATTGCAAATTAATAATTAGAAAGAATACATTAAACTTTGTTTACTGTTATATTATTATTTCAAGTTGTCCTGTATTGATTTACTTTATATATTAGAACGAATTGTAAGATTTATTATTGCAAATTAATAATTAGAAAAGAATACATTAAACTTTGCCTTACTGTATATTATTATTTCAAGTTGTCCTGTTTTAATTTACTTTATATATTAGAACAAATTGTAAGAATTTATTATTGCAAATTAAATAATTAGAAAGAATACATTAAAACTTTGCCTTACTGTTATATTATTATTTCAAGTTGTCGCTGTTTTAATTTACTTTATATATTAGAACAAATTGTAAGAATTTATTATTGCAAATTAATAATTAGAAAGAATACATTAAACTTTGCCTTACTGTTATATTATTATTTCAAGTTGTGCTGTTTTAATTTACTTTATATATTAGAACAAATTGTAAAATTTATTATTGCAAATTAATAATTAGAAAGAATACATTAAACTTTGCCTTACTGTTATATTATTATTTCAAGTTGTCGCTGTTTTAATTTACTTCATATATTAGAACAAAATTGTAAGATTTATTATTGCAAATTAATAATTAGAAAGAATACATTAAACTTTGCTTACTGTTATATTATTATTTCAAGTTGTGTTTTAATTTACTTTTATATTAGAACAAATTGTAAATTTATTATGCAAATTAATATTATAGAAAGAATATATTAAACTTTGCCTTACTGTTATATTATTATTTCAAGTTGTTCCTGTTTTAATTTACTTTCTATATTAGAACAAATTGTAAAATTTATTATTGCAAATTAATAATTAGAAAGAATATATTAAACTTTGTCTTTTTGTTATAACATTATTTCAAATTGTGCTGTTTTAATTTACTCGACAAATTTTTATTTGAACAAATTACCAGATGCAACTTATTTTCTAATAATGAAAATATATTAAACTTTGCCTTACTACATATTATCATTTCAAGTGTCACTTTTAAATTTACTGAAATATTAGTATAGCAAATATTCTCAACTTCGATATTTTTAAATTTAAGTAAAAATAAAAATTAATTTTTTATTACAAGTTTCAACAGGATGAATTGTAACTATATATCTATTTGATATATTTTAAAAAGAAATTTAGTTCTCAGCCTGCAAAAATTGAATCATTGTAACTTACTTAATAAATTTTTATTCATTTAATAATTAATACAGAAACTTTACCTTATTGTCAAAATAAAATTAATTTAATTCAAATTTGTAATTAGAAAATTAATTTTGTGATCAAATATTGTTAAAATAAAATTAATTTAATTCAAATTTATAAAAACATTTAATAATTAATTTAAATTTGTGATCAGTACGTCTCATGAAATTAATTTTTGATTAGTGCTACTGAAACCACTACTACTAATGTTCTTCGCAAACAAACAAATACGGAGAGAAGTGATTATTCGTGTGGAAAAATTACAGGAAATCGAAAGCCATTTAAACCAATTGGGCTACAGTGCGAGTTATTAGCCTAATTGTTAAATATTGGTGCGGATGTTTTGAACTCCGATCGTAGACGAAACACTTCCCGATTTACGAAGAGCCCTGCTTTCGATGTTCTCAATTATTTTTATTTTCATTATTTACGTACATTGTTCGAGGCGACTGGTATGTCGGCGAATGTGGAAAGTCGTGACCTTTTACCCCACGCTTCTCAATAATAGGCCTAACGAGCACTCCAACGTCGATGCATTCTTGTTTCTTGGCTGTTTACAACGAATCAGATTTTTCCTAACAACTGCACAGTGGCGTAGCTAGGATTCTCCGGGCCCAGTGCGGAACCAGATTTGTGGGCCCCGAAAAAATTTTTCGGGTCTTTTTTTTGTAATTTTGGGGCCCCAATGGGCCTATCGTTTTCCATGGGCCCGGTGCGGACAGCACCTACCTCACCCCTTTAGCTACGCCACTGCAACTGCATTTGCGTGCCGAAATTAAAGCGTTGAAACAGTTTAACATAAGTATTCCTCGTGTTCTGGCAGAGTTGTTTATAGTTGGCCAGAACTTCGTAAAGCTCCCGTAAATTGTACCGGTTTCGACACAGTTCGGTGGCACAAATTATATCTCCAGACTAAATTATAATGCTTAGAGGGCAATCAGACGTCGAGTTTTTTTAAATTCGCGACAACAACCGAAATTCAATAACGAATGACAGTAGATAGTTTAAGACCAATCTCTCAACGTAAAAGACGATTTGGATATAAACACGTTTCTAGTGTTCTATAAAACAAAGGGCGGCCCTGAACCGGATGCGATGATTCTGTTTAAATTAAAAGTGAGATTAAAGGAATGGATACAGTTTACACGACTTTTCCTTACACATTCGTTAGGCAACGGAAAGAAAGGCAAACAATTAGACAGTGCATTGCGAAACACTTAAATCCTGGACACGTTAAGTATTTAGGCGTATTGGCAGCATTATTGACTCTACGTACAGACAATAAACGTAATTATTTTCTGTCGATATTTAATTTGTGTAATTATCGACTTACGCCTAACTAATTTCTGAAATTTTTCTTTAATTCATTTTCTAAAAATTTTTATTTTAGTAAAAATAGATCATTTATTTATTCATATAATTCAGGGTCACCAAACTTTTTTCACAGCAGGCCGAATAACCGAGAGAATGACAAGCGCGGGCGTATAACTATTTTGTTCAATACAAGACACTGAATACACAAAAAAATAAAGACAACCAACACATTAATTTACTAATACGAAACACAATGGCTGCAAAGCAAGCTCGTAATCGTTTTCCTTAGAAACTTCGTTGCAGGTACTGTACAGTACTTACACAAAAAGCGCTCCGATATCGAAAGTCGCAAAAAGCCGCCGAATTTTTTATTTCACTGATTTATTTAAAAATTATATTACTGTCAGATGAAAAAATCAGATTGGACTAATTTTGGCAGTTTTACTTACACTTATTTTAATTACTTTTACGTAGTAAGTTTTATCTACTATCTATGTTTTATAATATTTTCATGTAAATAATTATATTTTAGCTCATTTATGGCAACAGTGCGGCAACGGGCGGATCCGGCCTGCGGGCCGTAGTTTGGTGACCCTTGATATAACCAATTACGTAAACCAGAGGTTCGCCACCTCTGGTTTACGTAATTGCCACGAACCTCTGCTATACGTACGTACCACTTTGGGCACGCGTGCCTAAAGTGGCACGTCGGAGAAATCATCCGGCACGTAAGGTATTATGCCATTTCGGTTTATTATCTTTTTCAATCAGCTTCTTTACATTTACTCTAATTACAGCATATTGTTTTATTTATTTAAATATACTTTTTTAAAACTCTTTTCGCCCTGTGGGCACTAAGAGGGCTTTTTTTATCTAGCAAGCCCACAACGGGACAGCCGGGTGGTGAGGAACGGATTGCTACCTGAAAAATTTTTTTGGGGCTTTTTCGATCCGTCTGGATTTGGTCTCAAGTCCACAAGAGCGATAAGATACCACTTTGACCGCTCGGCCATTCGGCCAAATTTAAATATAGTTACTCCAAGTCTGAAACTTCTACACGCATAAGCATTTTTAAACATAAGTATGCTTAATACGCTTACTATGTGGCACGCCAGACTCATAAAGGTTTGCCATCCCTGTCTTAAAGCAAACTATTTTTATACATAGTGTATGTTTATTTTATGTTAAAATAAACGGGTTTTGTCAGATACGTGTGCTTTGTCTTTTCCGCCACCACGCCACATACGAAAGGACCCTAGATTATCACTTGACGCGCAATTAACTGATTGTCCCTGGAAGTCGGCTTCTTACAGAAACTAGCATCAAATGTCACGGCACGCCACTGGATTATACATTATTAATAAGATCCAAGATTTGTCCAAGCTAGATTTGTCATATCGCCTCAATCCAAATAAACACCACACCGTACCGCTTTTGGAATATTGCTGCCTTCTTGAGAGAATTACAAACAACGAAGTTAAAAATAATGAAATGAATAACCGGTAATGAAATAAACAAAAATAAAGATTAATTCATAGTAAACATTTAAATTATCTAAGTTTAATAACTTTTTCATAAATAATTTAATTATAAAAAATAAATATTTTTATTACTTTGATACAGATTACGAGGTAAAATTCAACGACGTTACATTGGGCTGTAATTTGAAAAAAAATTGCAGACCTATAAATTCCCACCGTCTTCTTTAATCTCGAGAACGGAGTTAGATAGGCAAATTACGAGACCAGATATATATGGAATGCGTGCGAAAAATGACCCAGATTAACTATATACCAACGTCCGGTAAATACAGAAAGTCGCATTATTTCAATTCAAATGTTTTTCCTTAATGGAGTTAGATAGATGACCGGCCACGACTCTGTTGCTAACAGGGAAGGAATGATGTACAGGGGCAAGATACTACTAAAAATTGCGAACATTCTGACAGAAAACATTCTTATTTTGTAGACGGTTAGATAATTTCATAATTACAGTATATACGTTTGATTTTGACAAATTTAAGGCTAGATGAGATGCGATCTGCAGCTGAATCTTTGTAGAATTACTAATTTTCCTTCAAATTAAAGTTTTGGTGGAAATTCAATGCACGGGTTTTTTGTTCCACTAAACGAGTCTTTTGTTCCATATTCTCCAATAAAATTGATGTAATTCGTACAACATGATGAGAACGATTTTCGTCTTTCCGTAATGAAACCTTTATCATATACTGCAGAACTATATTTCGTAGAAATACATTCCTAATTTACTACTGTTCTGTATTTTATACAAAAGTATGTGCTATTTTGCATATTAATTCCAATTCAACGGCTGAAAGCGAAGATGCTTCTACGTTTTGGGACAAGTATATGCCTATACAAACATTGTTAAAATTCATTTATATGTTTATTTTATTACTGTTTATTGATAAAATATTATTATTACATGATATATAATAAGCCAATAATGAATCTCCTATTGTTTTGTAATGTTCTTTGCAAAGGAATAGATAGGAAGGGGAAAGAAATAAATGTGTAAAAACTCCGTCGATCGCACACTTCAAATATTTCGTTAAATATAATATTTTTTCAAAGTGCTACATTGTCGGGTTTTCATCGTCACAGATGAAAATACTTTCGAACAAACGAACTAACCATTGATTTCGGGTCAAAGCCTATCCTAGAAATATTGGCCTTGAACAGTTGTCTTAAGCTTGTTATTATTCTCGTATAAAATTGACAGCTCTGAACTTTCCGTGAGTACAACAATCAATTCGATTGAGGATGGTTTTTACTATCTCCTTAGCATTTGGTATCAAACCCGATACAATTCCACGTAATCGTAGACACATGAGTACTAGTTTGAGGAAAATATTTAATTGATCTAAATTACGGCATTATCCACACATGCCGTTTAAAAATGCCGCGGGAAAAATTAAACTCTTGCCATTCGCTTCAGACAATAATTTAAAATTTATTTAAAGAATTATTTTCAAATTTATTTTTTCGTTTAATTCCCCACTATAGAGAATCCATGTGCCACGTTTTTTATCTTAAAGCCTTTCGGCAGGTAATCCAGCAAGAGTTGCTTAACTTACCCGCAACATTTGGTAGCGCCCAACAGTTATCATATTTTATTTTAAAAACTTTGTATTTTTAACTATTATAAAAGTGAGAAAAAGCTTAATTTTGAGGGTAGAGATGGCTTTTATAAAAATTGTAAATGTTAATACCAAGTAAAATCGTCATTAATTCCGACCCTACTCGCGATATGACACATCTCCTCCATCCCTCTAACCTTACCACAGATGTTACCACAGCTGGTATTGAACAAGCAATAAATAATGTGGCGGATCCAGCAGTTCACGCTGCTGCGTCCTGACAGTTTGGTGTATGGAAGGTGTGGAAGATGCCCGATAAAGTTAGCGCATTGACATCCGTGTAAAATCGATCACAATCGGCAATGAGTTGCATGGACAAAAAAGTGCGATAGAATTTTCAAATGACCTAATTTTCAGAATGCGAGGAGGATGGGTCGTGCCCGTGTAAAATTCTATCGGGGCGAAGAGGCTATTTTCCAACTTGTTGGAACAGCGAACTTTTGTATACTAGGCGATATGGCAAATCATCAGTTTTTCCAGAAGATTTCTGTTGCGCTAGCCAGATTTTCTTTAGCACATTTTTAATCCTTGACCACCAAATAACGATTTGATTTCTGTATTTAAAATGTGTTTTTAAATACCGTATATCATTTTGTCACCACCACCATGTGCACAAGAATTTATGAATCTCCGTCAAAACACCAAAATGACGTTTAGTAGATACGATACGTACCTTACGATTCTCGAGTAATTTTTTCTGTAAAAGTGAAATAATTTTCGTTAGCTGTATTTATGACGTCATACTTGCACACCAATAATATTCGAGAGATGTCCGCTGTGCACGGAATCTTACCATTTTTGATATTTCAAATAACCTGAAAAATTATTTTTCTAAACCGCGTATTCTTCAAATTTTCAAACTGTTTTGCATAGAACTGCATTAGTTTCGTTGAAATTATCTTTTAATTCAATTTATAGATAACATGTTTTGCTGTACGTCTAGTAGTCTTTATCTGGATTTGGCCAGTACTCCAAAAATGTAAAGACTTTTCAATAGAAATCTTACAGAATATGTTAAGTGACAAGATATGATTGATTTAACAAATAAAACAGATTATGCCAACCATATGATTCCGGCTGTAGGATTAGCTATCAAAAAATAGCATTTACGAGGAAATTAACTTTAACAATTTGACTGCGACAAGATACACTATCTGTTTTTACAGTGGCACGTCTTTACTAGTCGTGTTCATTCATGGGTTTGGCCAGATCCGTAATTGGACAGCCGACTTTTCAAATAAAAATTTACTAGAAAAATTTAAGTTGAACAAGAACGATTGGTTCAACAAATAAGAAAAACGTATCAACGAGTTACGTAACTTTTCCGGCTATTATGGGATTCTATTTAAAATAACATTTACATTATTAACCATAACTAATAAAATTGTGTATGGCGCCATCTTTATAAGATTTTGTTATAAAAAAACTCTTATATTATTAATTATTATAATGTAGCAAAGTCTTTGTTTCGAGAGGTAAAGTTGTCTTTTATAAAAAGAAATCGTGAAATGCTAATACCAAATATAATCTTTATTAAGTTCCACTCGAGATATTACACATCGCACCCCTGTATCTTCCCAGCCCTGGATCTCTCGCCCTAAAATTTATCATCAGTCCCTTATACACGAGCTACCGTGCCAAATCTATTTTTTTATCCTTTACCCTATCCTGAAATATTGAACGAAATATAGAAGTCAACAACATCCACGATTTTTTACAGGTTTTTTGACTTTTTCGAGGTTCAGGAGATCTGAAAAGTGAAGATGTGCGAAAAACTCTGTGGTTCAAATTTGACACGAATCCAATTTTTTCCTTGTTATTCATAAGTTACATAACGGCAGGAAAGTAAGATAAACTTAGAATGTATAGGCAGAGACGATCACAGGGTCAAAAGGAGCAAATTGCTCCGGTTGTTTATTTAATTACTCCCTTTAATATAATTTCAGTTGTCGTAGGCTCTCAATATGCATGTTGCTCGGACTCCCGTTACCTTCCAGCCGGAAATGACATTTTATTACTACATTAAATTCCAAATTTCGTCTTTTCGGACGAAATCGGTTCCAGGTCGTGGCCATAGAAATCATACTGGAAACTTTTTACATGGACAACTGTTTGCCATCCGTCGAATAAAATTAATAGCTCTATTGCTTTTAATTCAATACTTATCTAAAATAACAGTTGATAGAGATACGAAGCTTATCAAACTGCGGTGGAGCCAAGTAATCGAAATCACATCGAAAAATTAAGACTTTTATTCAAGGAATGCATTTCGGTCTTCATTAGATCCTACTCGGCCACAATTATATAAATACAGATAACATTTGTAAAAATTATATTTAGAATCATTTATTTTAATATATATACATTCCTATATAAAATTTTATGAAGGGAAAAACCAAATCTAATATTTAACATAATAGTTATGGCTATAACTGTTCGTACTTTCATCTGATTCCAGTTTCTACTCGCAGTTTAAACAGACAATTCCTTGGGTGTTCCTCTGTTAAGTGGTCTGAAGATTTAACACAATGTCAATACTACAATTCCTATCAATACTACACAGACTCTGTAGTATTGGTTAACCGCGATTCCCCTGGATGATAATCGGTAGCCAGGATTAGCTCACTTTTCTTCCCAAAGTGTCATTAATTCTATAATTTTCGTTAACATTCATATTTTAAGGTGTTCATAATATTGTCTTTCAATAGGTTTTATTTCTGTTTTTAATATTTATATTGTTTCTTTTACTATTGCACATCCTTTGGGATTGCAAGGCCTGGCTACCGCGGAACTAACATAATTACGTTTAATTGCTCTTACACGTTCACCAATACGTACATCTAATGGACTGCCACTTTCGTCAACATACTGTATGCATTCAAATTTTACAACTGAAATTCGACATTTATGTTACGTTACCGTTTTTTAAAAAATACGATTGTTGTTCACTATCTTTAGTTTACATAATTCATTACCTATCCACCGTCTTTATTCGGGCTCACAGTCATGTCAAACATCTTCATAATTTTTTAATCTGTTGAAAAATATTTTCTACATAAATTATGTTAACATATTCGTACATTATTATTTCTTCTATTATTATTATTATTAATGTTCCTACTTGTATAATCAACTGGTAATTACATGCTTTAGATAGTTATTAATTAAAAACATTATTATTACTTATTGTATTTCTGCTTCCGGTCGTTTTATCAGTGGTTCTATTGCGTATTTTCTTTATAAACGTAATAATCGTATTTCTTTTAAAATACATTGGTACGCTTGCTTTATAATCTGTTACTTTTGGAAGATTACATTCTTTTACATATTTATTCATTTTAATCGAATTACACAATGTAGTAAGTTCTGCATCTAGAAACACTAAGATTCTCTATTATTTTCTGTCTTCAACTCAAAAAATTATATTTTTATGTATATTATTTACTAATTCTAATATTTCACTAGTTTTATAGTCTCTTCATCAAATATCACAAAACAATCATCTGCCATACGTATTGACGAAAACGATACCACGAATATTAATCATCACTGTTGTGATAGAGAGATACATATTTTTAATATCAAGAGAAGCCATTCTATAATTTTGGGTAAGAACTAACATTACTAATATTTCATAAGAATTTTCAGTACTATTACACTAAATTTACAACTAGAAGACTGTAATTTATTTTTTAGAAATTGTTTACAAAAAAACAGTAATTACATAAATATCAACAAGATTAGTCAAGCCGATCTGATAGCACTTTCCACAAAAGCGAATCAAAATATTAATTTTGTCTAAAATGAATTTTATAAATTTTTGGAATCAAGTAGTTTAGAAAAATTTTTCACTGAAAATACAGTAGGGGATGTGGTTTATAGACGTAAACGTTTAAATATTACGTTTTAGACCACGGGTCGCCCAAACTTCTTTCATCGTCGACCCCTACAAGTTTTCGAAACTTCACATTCGACCCCACCAAAAATATTCAAAACAACAAATTCATTCATACCAAATTTATGTTCAAAATATATGGAAGAAAAGACTATTTGTAATTTCTAATTTCTAGTTTTACATTTTAATTTTCACTAAAAGCCGGAATACTAATTTTATGTTTACTTTGAATCATGTATTTTGGTTTATGTATTCTTAGTGTTATACAGCCATACGAGTGATGCACTTATTCTAATAAAAAAAGAGAGAGAGAGAAACCACTACACGGCCTTTCTCCCATGATAAAAAATGTGTTAGAGTGTGATTCTGCTAGCGTTATTATTCTATCACGTCACACGAGATGGCGTTAGTACAACGAGAGTTCTTAATAGAAACCGCCAAATTGAAGCCAAATTTAAAACTCCACCACTCAACGAAATCAAAAAATAAGAATATGAATATTACGTAAGACGAGAGCTATTACCCCCCCCTACCCAAATAAGAAATCGTAAGAAATCCTTGACCTCCACCCACCCCAAAATACCTTACGTAATTTATGGACGGCCTCTAAGATATCAAACATGTTTTCTATTGGATTAAGATCGGGAGAACACGGAGCTCAGTGGTGCACTCAGAGGGGAGCCAAGGGGAAAAACGAACACTAGAATAGTTTCCAAAAAATCTTTTCTTAATTAAAATTTATCTTTATTCTTATTTATATTGTGTGGTGTCTTCTATTTCTGTACTTCTTACGAATTAGCGGTAACATAAGCTGAAAATTTTTTATCCGTTTAACTCGGATCCCCCAAAATTAAATCACGAAAGATTCACTGATGGGGCCAGTCCATAACGCGCACATCATTGGCCAAATCGGATTTTGCGTTACGAGTGGGCGAATTACTTTGCCGAAATTTGAAAACTTTCCTCCAATTTTTTCGCAAATGGCATTAAGTGCATATCCAGTACTTACAAATATTCTATAGCATTAATACGACCAGTCGATTTGTCGTACCATCCATCCAAATGCACACCACACCGTATCACTTTCAGCACCTCGCTGTTTTCTCGAGTGAATTGTAAACAACGAGGTTAAAAATAATGAAACAAATAAACGGTAATAAAAAACATGAAAATAAATACAAAATTAAAAATTAATTGATAGTAAACATTTAAATTATCTAATATAATAACATCTTCATAACTAATTTAAATATAAGATTATCATATTTAGTCATATTATTTTACTAATTTCACTGCCTTTTCTTTACGTCTAATTTATTTTCATTTTTGCAATGAGTATTTTTTAATTCATTATTCCTAACATCGTGCTAATAACTTTTCCGGTCATCTGGCCCATCCACGGTGAATTTCTTTTCATCACTCCGCGTAACTTGTTGCCATTTCATTATCGGTCCACGTCCCGTGATATTTAGTTTGTCTTTGTGAGTGTTATTAAGGCAGAATTTCTTTCATTCTCTTATTTTGTAGACGATTAGACGACATTCTATCCTGTCAATTTTGATACATTTATGGCCAGACCAGATACCATATGCTTCAAACTTCTCGTAGAATTACTAAGTTTTTATTTTTCAAATTTAAACGGTTAATTTTAAATTTAATACGTTTGTGGGAAATTCGGTGACTTCCGGGTAACTTTGCTGTCGCATATTTATAATTAGAATCGATGTAACTTAGCAAAATATGACGAGAACGATTTTCCCCTTTTAATGAGGGAACTTGTAATTTATCAGTTATTCCACAAATATATTCTGTAGAAATTCACAACTGTTTTGCATTTTCTATTCTCCTCGCGTATTAATTGCAGTTTAACTGCAATTGACACGATTCCAATAGTTTTCGTGTTCGACCAAAAACGATAATAATAAGAAATTGTAAATATAATTTGTTTGTAAATATTTTCATTGTGGTCTTGTATAAATGGACAGAGAATATAAAGACTTTATTCGACAGATGGCGATAGTCGTCCGTGGATGGAAACACTAGTGTCGGTTGCCATAGAAACCGGGTGTTCTCCCTCCGTAGTCGAGCGCCATCTAACAACAACACGGGAACTAAATAGAGGTCGACGGTCGATTCGACGGATAATTGCCGGCATTTAATGGCAGAGTTGCCGGATTTGGCTACTTCGCGCCAACTAAAGTTAATCTTTTATTAGTTTGGCGTAAAAAATATCATTCGGCGCAATGGCTACTTTTAGGGGTGCGTAAATTTGACTCAACTGCATTTTTGGCTACGTATTTATAAATGAATTATTTGAATAAAAATGCACTTTAAAACGGTGTTTCGTCGTATTTTGTTAATTAGAGACCAAAATAAAACAAATGTTTGTGTTTTCCTAATAAATTTTTGTTTGCCTCCTTTATAATAAATGAATTTATCTATTTCTAAGTAAAAATTGAAAGTGTCTGTAGAAGTAATTTTTTAAAATATCTTTATTCGTGATAAAGTTTTAATACTTATTACAATAATCTAGACACGTTAATCCTTAAATAATAAAAGAAGAAATAAATAATATTAATTTTCCTACAGTTATTTTGAAAGTTTGCTGAGATTTCTTCATTAAACTAATGTGTGCATTTTGGGTTCATCAATTTTGGTTTTTGTTTTTCTGTTGTAAATAGATTTTTTAAAACTGATTTTAATTTTTCCTTGTGCTATTCTCCGATGATAAATTTAATATCTGTTTTTAATATTCTAATTTGTTTTTGTAGTCTACCTTCTGTTCTGTGGAATGTAGGAATTTTTTATCTGTTATTATTATTAATGTAGAGTGCGTATTGACTTAATAAAGAAATCTGTAAGTCAGCTTTCGAATTAATTAAATAATTGTAGTTTGATAAATCCTTCGTAATAGCAAATTAATAACTATTAAGAATATTATATAGAAAAATGAATGTTTTATATTCCGTCTTGGCAAGATCGTTCGTTGCATAATTCGTTGCATCTACTTGGCAGATAAACTGAGTATTCTCGACGTAGTAAATTACCGTGTGTGCATATATTTTGAGTCTTGCCATCCTTTTTTCCGATCAGTTTACGGGCCTGTAAATTGGCCAGAACATTTATTGCGATTAAAGTTATTCCTGGAAAAGACGAATGGTGTGTTGTTTTTTTAAAATTTTATCGTCAAATCTCGAATTATTAAAAAGAAACTTTTTGAGTTGGCTACTTTTGAGCTACATTTTAAAAAATTTTTGGCTACAAACACTAAAAACATATGGCAACGCTGTTTAATGGTCGAACCAGCCATTAAATCTCGACTTTACGTAAAGCTAATTCGGTGCTTTTCACCCGCCCTGCTCTTTCGGGCCGATAAGGTGTGAGTTGGTTGTTGAAGGTGTTGGTGAACTTTTCGCAGAGCTTAACAGTTGTATTATAACGTACCAGGAAATTATAACCGTATTTTGGTCGAGTTAAGGATGTGGATATTCGTCAATAGATTGATTTTGGAATTAATCATATGCCTATTATTAATTGGTGGAATAGAACCTAATCCAGGTCCTCTTTCCCGTTCTCCCCAACATTTGAGTCAAATGGAGATGCAAAACAGGGGGCGTGGTAGGCCACGTAAGCAAAATTTTAAAGAAATAGTTAAAGAAAATCAAGTGGATAATCTATTGAATGAAGAATTTCTTCAAATTGAGGAGGAGTGCGGTGGAGGTAGTCTTGATACCACAAGATCTACGAAAATACCTGAATATTTTCAAGCATTAAGAGATAAGGATCCCCTGGTACAGGAAGATTCACAATACACACTAAAATCAATATACGAACTACTACAAAATAACTTTTCACAGCTTAATAGGGAAATTCAAGGAATCAAGACAGAACTTAATTTAATGAAGGAAGAAAAAAAGCATTTTCAAGAAGAACTAGTGAGAGTGTCACAGAAAATGGAAGAAATAGAGACATTATCTAAGAACAATAGCCATTTCAGAGGTATGTTCGAATTTGAACTAGATAAATTAAAAAATGAGAGAACTAATAGAAATATCATAATCATAAATTTTCCTTTTACTTCGACCGATTATGCTAACGAAATCAATCAGTTTATTAAAGAGGATTTGAGAATTAAAAATATCTCTATAGAAAGCTTAACCAGGATAAATTATAACGGATCTAACCGTATTGTGAAGATTGTAATAGATTCCTTGTATAATAGAAACTTGATATTAAAAGAATTTTGGAAATTAAAAGCTAAAGTTAATAACGAAGAAAGGAGAAAAAATAAAACAATTTTTACAGCCGATTTATGCAAAAGATCCAGATTAAGAAGGAAAAAATTACAAACGACAATTAAACAAGAAAGATTAAAAGGTAACAAATTTATTATCAGAGATGACTGTTATATCATAGAAAATAAAATATTCACGTACGACATTAATTTAGATAAAGTAATACAATTAAATCAATTTCTTCCTAAAAATTACTTAAGTTCCTCCATTGAGAAATCCGAATAGTGATTCGAATATTTATAATGTTACAACAATAAACCCAGGAAAATTCGTACTGGATGAAAGAAAATCGGAAATACAGATATTCAATTAGTCAATGTAAATTTAACAGTAAATTTTCCTTCTATAAATACAAACTGTAATAATAATAATAAACGTCTAATGGGTTCTGGAATTTCCAAGTCTGTAAGGAAAGTTTCATAGTGTTGCCTAAGCTAATATGAAATTCTACTTCATCATTGGTTTAATAGTGACATGGTTATCTGGAATGCGTAGAAACTAAGGATTTTTACTACGAAAACATACATTGGCAAGGCGCGGTGTATTAGTGGATTGTGCATCTGTCTGGTGACCTATTGCTACTGGCCAAGGAATAAAGATAGACGAGCTATATCTTTTTCGATACAACTAATACTAAGAGGGAATTCCGAAAAAGTAAATATTGTAGTTACCTAGGCTTCACCTATACCAAGTTATGGAGATGAGAGGAAGGTTCATGTGACAGTGAGTTCTAGCAGAGTTCGGAACAATAGTATCGGCATATTATCGCATGAGGGAATTAAAAATCTTATAGGAACTAGGACAATTTAAAGGAGGTACTATAATTACATCATTTTAAAAGTATTAAAAAAATATGACAGTTAACCTTAAACAAAGTTGATATGATATTGTTATGGACGTAGGGATCTTTCCCAATTTATGTTTTGTTCTTGTTAAGAAGCATTAGTCCCGAAATGGATATTACTTCCGTGTGTTGTATATGATTATCAACGTAAATAGCAAATACAAATTTCTTCTCATACAGCAGAATTGTAACTAATTATAAGATATCCAATTTGTTAAAATTTTTGTAATTAAGTTATACAGCATCTTATTTAAAAGTTAAACCTTTCAATAATGAATATATGTCAATGTTAAACTAAATAACTAAGATATATTATATGGAACTAATATGTTGTAATATGATTGTGATTGGTTAATAATTGAAACACCCCATGTAACAGGTTCAATCCTATTACAATAAACATTACTTACTTACTTACTACTACTTTCGGGCCGATGGGAGTGTTGGATTTTATTACAAGTTTCAGCAATAAAATTTAAACTAAAAA
>NW_027120835.1:0-156768 GCF_030686945.1 Centruroides vittatus | reverse complement strand
TTTTTTCCTTTTGTTCAAGCATCGTGACTCCTGATCGCGATAGCGCAGTCGGCTGTTAGTACTAGCTGACCGCGAGCGATAGCAAGACTGAGGAGCCGTAACCTCTGAGGTCGACGAGCGCGAGGGTGTGCAAAAAGGACTTAACTCGAACTGTAGATGATCAGTGTGCTCGTGGATCAACATCTGCCTCTGTTGAAGATATTTATGGCCGACTTGCCAGACTGCCTGTTAAACATGCGATAGGCTTAGCGGAGAGAGTGACGCGACTCCCAATCATCGCACGATCGTCGAAAAAAAATATGATAACTTTCTTACTTTTTGCCTCCGGCCCAAAAGTAGAGTACTGTTGAACTCATCTCGGTACTCTGAGTTCAAATATATACTTAAAGTCCCAAAATTCCATAGGTGGTAATCTATAGTACACCCAAAAATAGTTATAAAATAAACAAATTGTGCATTTGATTCATTTACTTTAAAGATGTTTTAAAAGATTTGCAGAGCTTAGAATTTCTGTTGCGGAACCTTAGTGCTCCATGGAGCATGCTTTGGGAAATGCTGGGATAGCATTTTGGCTCTATTAATTTGAAAACAAAAAATTTAATTTCATGAAACAATTGTGAATAAGCTGCCATAATGGTAGTTTGTAAAAATCATACATTTAAATAACTCACTACTTATCACACCAGAATTACTTCAAAAATTATGTACCCAGAACCTTTTAACCTCGCGGGAGAACTTTCATGGCCCTTGCTACCTATGTAACCAATCCGGATATAGTAGCGGACTTCACCCAGGCACATCTCTTCCACAATTTGCCTTCCATTGAACATCTCAAATGTTTGGAGGCTATGCACATATTTAAATTTTCCAACACCAGCACGGGCATAAATTTTAAAGAGGAGATGGTTTTGTCATTGGCCTGGCAAGAGTTAATTCACAATATGCTCTAGTCACCCATTATACATGGACGGCCTGATTGGTCGTGCATGCGCGACGTAGTTTCTTCATAAATTTGTTCAAACCTACGATTGAACTGAAAATTTAAACAACGTGCATAATGAACTGATATTTAACGGATATCAAATATCCATATAGAAACTGATTGGAACCTGAAGCAGAGCCCAGAAGGGGTTCGAAAATGTTTGTCTGTCAATATTTATATGTGATCACACCTTAAAAGGTTCTGGGTACGTAATTTTTGAATCATACATTTGTTTTTAATGATTTATAAAATCTTTTATATTGCAATAACAAGTTTTCTCACCATTTTGAATTGCTAGCTCAAAAATCTAATCTGCCATTAAATTAAAAATCTATTTAATTCTTGATTGGTTGGTCTATTCCTGTGCTTGCTGAATAACCATTCAGCAAGGACAGGAACAGACCTTACAACAATTCAACCTTGTCATCTGTAGTCCTGTGTAAACAATCCTTGGAAGAATTTCCCATATATTTTTAGTTGCTATAAATCTTGATTTTATAAGATTTATCCAATTTGGAACACTTTGTCCCTCTTGGAAATTTTTCCTGGAATATCCAGTTTTTCTATTTCTACCTGAAAAAATTTCAACTTGTATATGAAAAACAACCAAATAGATATTATAGGTGGTAGGTGTCTTAAAGTAGTGGTTTTCAATCTTTTTGAAGTCGGAGAGCACTAAACTTTGACATTTTTTTCTGTGGAACACTTACAATACATCAGTTTTAAAGCAGGGTGGCAACCTTTTTGAAATCAAGCGCACTTCGTCTAGTAGATGACGACATCGGCATTTGCTGATTACATTCCCATATAAAAATTATTTTACATCGTATTGATATTTCTTTTGCAACAATTTTTAATTGTATATTTGAAATGCACATGCCACCTGTGCTTACATGCATATGCTTTTAGCAATCTATGGCACGCATCGTGTTCTGTTGGCCCTGTGTAATGCTGTGTGATGGCTTCAAAACTATTGATGGTTGATGAATTGCTTGTTTTGTGCAATCATCGACAATGGATCAATGGTTGCATCTGACCATAGTTTAGTAGTTTAGCTTTTTTTTTTTCTACTCTCTTTACTGTGGGTATTAAGATCTTTATAAAACTCCTCTAAAAACACCGGACTATAAGCATATCTTCCATTCAAAACCTAATAACCGGTGCAAAACAATTATATTCCTGGCTAACGTTTTCGGTCACTCCACTGAGACCTTCCTCAAGCCTATATTTCTTCTTATACGATCTTTTTCACAACGATTTTCGAACAATCGAACCTTTAAAATTTTTCCGTTATTCACGTGACACCCATAGCACCACCCAGGAAGCTGTACGGAAAGAAATCGAATATTTGAGTGAAGTGGCAAAAAGGCACGGCTACGGCGGGTTGGTACCACAACTAGAAAAAGATTACGTAAATGCCGGCAATCAGAATCAACCGGAGAATAGGAATAAGGAAAATGCATCGGATCCGGAAATCATCCCGGACTTTAAAGCGGCAAAATTGCTGGCCACCACCATTCATACGGAGCATATTAGATGGTTAGAACAGATAGAAATTTGTAAAGTGTTCCAGTCGTCACTGCCAATAAACGCAAAGGATGAAATGAGGTTATTGATGGCTTGGCAGGCCCTGATGCAAAAAGATGAGACTGAATAAATGAATGAATGGGAAGTGTAACGAAGTAACGGAGGGGCAGTTTGGTGAAATTGATTAAATTTTGGAAGAAGATTGTGTACGGCATCGTAATAAAAGGGATGGCAGGATCCTTTTAGAGGAAAGATGGAGCGGTCTTAATTAGCATAGGATTATTTATAAGATTAAAGCGTTAGGATTTGGAAGTTTTACGGAAGTTTTTCAACGCTTTGAATCAGAATTGTTCGATTGTTTCGATTTAATCGGATGGCACGTGAATAACGGAAAAATTTTAAAGGTTCGATTGTTCGAAAATCGTTGTGAAAAAGATCGTATAAGAAGAAATATAGGCTTGAGGTAGGTCTCAGTGGAGTGACCGAAAACGTTAGCCAGGAATATAATTGTTTTGCACCGGTTATTAGGTTTTGAATGGAAGATAAGATCTTTATTTTTAATCATATGGTTTGGCCATGTCCACAATGTTCTCCCTTTGTGGACATGGCCAGAGCAGCCAGCTTTTCTAACAAAAACTTAGTTTTGAACTTAAAGCAACTCTATATCAGGAGAATATGCAGACTATTTGATAACTTTGATGTGTTCCTTAAACCACTTCATAGTTTACTTAAAGGTGAGAATTGCAGCATTATCCTGTTGGGTTAATGTTACCAATGGTTCCAAAATGGCGGCTTGTCTCTTATTCCAGCAAATAGAAGAAAGGAAACAGTGGGGACGCACATTCTAACCTCACCTATTCTAATAAATTACTATAATTATTACCAACAAAATTATTAGAATAGGTTAGGTTAGGTTAGAACGTGCGTCCCCACTGTTTCCTTTCTTCTATTTGCTGGAATCAGAAACGAGGTGCCATTTTGGAACCATAGGTAACATTAACTTCCCGTTGAAATGTCCAGTTTATTCCTCTAATTTTTTCAGCTTGGGGAAGTAAGTACTTGGAAAGGATCTGTATGTAATATTCAGAATTCATTCTTGAAGGATAGATAAAATTTTAAGTTTTCCAACAAATCTAATTTCACTCCAGACCATAGCAGATCCACTGTCCATTTGTTGTTTAGGTAGAATGATCTCTCTACACAAATTAGAAAGTAATAGACACAACTGACAGGACTTCAAATCATTTATTATCAGAAAATACTATATGTTTCTATTCTTTTTTTCACTAACATGCTTTTTAGCAAAGTGTAATCTAGTTTGTTTGTAGCTGATTGATATTAGTGATTTTATTTCATTTTTTTCAATGTAAATGTGGAGCTTTTTGGATTGTCCACTGGACAGTTCAAATATAATATACACTGGGTTCTTTAATTTGAACTGTTGTTTGCAAACTTAAAAATGTGTGATATCTCATGAAGTCAAAACTTTCTTGCAATGAGAGCATTTTTTCTTTGTGCAATTCAGAAAGAAAAAAATGCCCTAGTTGCAAGAAATCTGAATCTTTCAGAAAACTTTTGATTTGCTTTGTAAAATTAAAGTTTTTTTGTTTTAAAATTCAAAAAAAACAAGAAAATGCTTTGCAATGCATTATGTCAAGAATGTTATCTTGTATATTGAATAAAATTTTCACAATATTTAAATAAAATAAATAAATACTTTTCAAGTTTGAAGTGAATTCTGCAGTGATTCTTTTTAACAGGGACTCTTATATATTGCTGTAACATAAGATAATTTTGATAAATTCTTTTCAGATGCTCAACATGATATCTCTTTCTTGTCTTCTCTTCCACAAGTAAGTATCTTTATAGTAATGTTTGTACATATAAACCTGATGTAATGCAATAAATCACCAACATCTGCCGTAAATCATTGGGCTATAATTTGGAATAAATATTTCTAAATTACAAATGAATTTGGCACAAGAGGGATGTGTTAGGCACCATTTTATATTAAAATTAATAATTGAATAATTTAGTTTATTTAATTATTAATTTTAATAAACATCTGCACGGTAAGTGGAAGTTGTGGGTTCGAGTCCCGTTTTGGGCCAATTCTTTTCTTTCAGTTTAATCTAAATTATTTAATTAAATATTTAATTATTAATTTTAATATGAGATGGTGCCTAACGCCTCCCTTTTGTGCCAAATTCATTTGTAATTTAGAATTATTTATTTCAAATTATAGCCCAATGATTTACAGCAGTTGTTGGTGAGTTATAGTAATGTTTGATTTGATAGTATAGTGTATGTAAGGTACAGTACATCTAAAACTATGTATAACAAAATATATATTCAAAATTAAGCATTATTTAAAATTTAATCTTAAATAAATATGTAAACACATATTCCATCAAGTACATATTTCTTAAGATATTGGTATATTTACACCTAAATTAGGAGATACACAGTTCTATCAATGGTACAAGGAAATGTAAATTTTCATAAAAACTAGATGTATTTAGTATTCAAAAGTACAAAAAAACCATAAATCCAGTTATTCAATAAATTCAGTTTATTGAGAGAACAAACATTTTCAACCTTTCTTAAGTCATCTTCAGGTTTTAAAGATGGAATACAAATTGAATCGAAAATCAAATTCAAAAGTATTAGTCTGATACTTAAGGTTTCATATTCAAGAACTGAATTAGTAATTAGTTAATACAAAAATAATCAAAGGTAAATGCAGAAAATATAAATGCCAGCTGCATAAAATAATTAATACATACAAAATAAGAAAAAAGTAAATACAATAAATATAGACATAAATAAATAACAGTAGGCACAACACCTGTATCACAAGTATGGTACGAACCTTATTAGGTACAATAGAGTCCCGAAAACTCGGCCTAATGTGGACTGAAGGGTGGCTGAGTTTGTGAAAACGCCGGGTTATTGGGAATGGGGTTAAAAAAGAATAAGTATGAGTGTTTCCTCAGAAAATACTGTGCTGTACTTGTATGTATTGTTTGCTTGAGAATACAACAGAATAAACTGCCCAAATACCCTTAAACAAAGGAAAAATACGTACTTATGAAGGCATAGAGCTTTACTACATGAAAATGAAAATTAATGAATTCACAGTCATTCACATCGAGTTACACAATGGGGTTAAGAAATCTTCTAACCCTGGCAAAGGTTGCAGGTAGACTGAACGGCTGAGTGTGCGCCGGCACCAGATACATGGTGGAGGAGTGGGAGTATGGCAGAGTTATCCGAACTGCCGGGTTATTGGGTGCCAACTTTTTGGGACTCTATAAGTAAAACATTTTTGACACAGCAGTAATAGTTTATCAATAGTTTTTGATCCCTGACTTCAGCCAGTCAAATGCAAGCTAATCTGAAAAAAGCAGCATTAATTGCAACTGCATACTGTATTGCAAAAGATGTTTCTCAACTATAATTTATGTTGTTGAGCTTTGAAGTTATAATAGACACTTTGGTTTGTAATTTCAGATATAGAGATTTGGGAGAAAGTTATTTGAGATAAACATGGAAAATATATTGAATTTAGACTAAAAATGCAGGGAAAAAGTAAATAGTATCCAAAAGTTTTTATTTTGTTTTTATGTAAAATATATATGGGAAAATGTACCGTATTTACTTGAATATAAGACGATCTCGCATATAGGACGAGGTGTGACTTTAAAGATCAAAATTAAGAAACTTAGATTTATTAATACAGTTCTAATTTTATTTTGTTTCATCACAAATAAAATATCAAATGCACATAAATGCACACATTGTCATTTTAAACTTTAAGGAAAAATCTTGTAAAATTGACAGCATAATTTGTTCACATAAAGCTGGACAATTGGAAACCTTTTTTCCAATTATTAACAGTGGAATTCTCTCTTTGTCAATTACACTTATGAGTTTCTTCGAATTCTGATTTCCAAATAATCGTGTTTTCACATGGGAATGAATTAAAACTTATATCGGGTTCCCATGTAATTATGGAATTCAATTCAAAAGCTTTGCTTTTCTTATTGTTATTCATCTTTACTCCTGACAATACACAAGAACAATTCAAACAACCCAGATAAAATACTTTTGTTTTTAAACACAGAAGGTGAGAATCTGGTAAAAAATGCAAATACACAGTTTACAAAAATTATACAAAAATGAAAAGAATCCCTTGTGTGTATAGAACAACCTAGATTTTTGAAGCAGTGAAAAATGAATGAAAACCTCATTGTATATGCAAGTAAATATGATATTTTTGTTTTACTTTATTGTTTTTCCTGTGCATCTGTTTTTTACCTGTATTTTTTTGTTTTAATATTGATGATGATGATGATGATGATGTTTTAAATGTTTGTTTTTTTTTTAATTGAATTGGGGAGGAAATCAATTCTCCAACAATACTTCTATTATATTTGTAAAATACAGTCAAACCTGTTTTTATGCGGTCTTTTTTTGTGCAATTTTTTTATGCGATTTTTTTTGTGCGGTATAGTTGGCGACTAGTCTCGTGCGATTTGTCATGTCTCACGTTGACTTATTATAGCTAAATAAACTTATTATAGCATAAATGAACTTATTATAGTAATATTATTGCATGAATATGCGAAAAATGAAATAATTTATTTTTTAAGTCAACAAAACACCACCTGGACAAAAATATGTAAAACAGATGATAGATGAGACGATGCAGTCAAGTGCTGACATCTGTTGTCAATAAATTCTATTTCGTACGGTTTTGAGTTATTTTCTATGTGAGACTTTTTTTATGCAATCTCTGTTGACCGCATAAAAAAAATATTTTTTTAATTGTGTTGCGAAAACTATTTTTTATAGCCACTCGTGAAGTTTCGTGCGATTTTTTTTTAATGCGGTCCCTATCCACCACATAAAAACAGGTTTGACTGTAAAATAAATTGTAAAAAATTTTGAGATAAACATGTTTGAGGTAGACAGGTTCAACTGTGTATATATATTGTACACTCTTAGTTAAACAATACAAACTTTCAGTATTTGTCTTGAAAGCAAAACTCAAATCTCATGCCTTTCTACTTCAATACTTATTTTTTAATGCTGAATAACTGTTTTTATTTACACATTTACTTTACATCTTGATTATTGTAATTTTTAAAAAATTAGAATTTAGCAGATTAAATTTTGACAAATTAAAATATTTATTTGGTTTATTATTATTTCAGAAATCATCTACTACAATTAGATTTTTTGACAGAAATGTAAGTATTAATATCTTTTAATTAAAAAACTATGGAATTGGATTTTAATTGTTCTGTTTTTATTTTTACAAAAATTCAGATGAATATAATCTTTTATTATACAAAACTTTAAATTAGAATTGTCTTCTGGAAGAATTTGAAAATTTATATAAATAAAAATATATAATTTTTACTATTACTATTACTATTTTAATGTGAAAATTATATATTCTGCAAATTGCTTAAAAAAATAATCATAGAGTAAATCAGGTGCAGTAGTCTTATAATTAAAATTCCTGTTTTGTATAATAATATTACGTAGCAGTTTGTTTTCTAATTTTCTCTTTTACTCATCTATATTCACTTATAAAACAGATTTACTTTCATATTATTCATGAAATTTTACAACTTATTCAAAATAATCATCATACAGATTTGAAGGTGAATATGATTGTTTTTATTGTAAACATGTGTATGGATATCTTTTGATTTTATTGTATTACTAGCTGTTACCTGTGACTTCGCCTGTGCAGATTTTGCAAGCAAACACCATTTATATTTAGTATTTCAACAACCATAGTAATTGTTATAGAACACCTACTGCTGTGAATGATAAGAATTGCTGAAATTGCTGAGAATCAAACAGAACTGTTTCAATTTGGTCAATTTTCTGGAATGTTTTATCAGGTCAGTCCATAAGGCCATGGCATTTTTATGACCTTGAGAAAAATCTTGTTTTGCTGTTAAAAATGTCAGTCTAATGTAATAATTTTTACACTGAAGTGTTAAATTGGATCTCATTCATATAATACTGTTCAGAATTGTGAACATTTCAGTTGTTTATTTTCGTTAAAATGGAAGTAACCTACGAATACAAAAGACATGTTTTATACTTTTTATTTTTAAGTGGTGAGAATGCTACAAATGCAGCCAAAAAATAAATACTGTACATAATCAAATCGTAATTAGTGCAAGGACTGCGCAGAAGTGGTTTGAAAGATTTAGAAACAATGATTTCAGTGTGGAGGATAAGGCTCGTACTGGAAGATCCGTTGACTTTGATGATGATGCTTTCTCTGCACTAGTTGAAGCAGAGCCATCTTTAACAATTGATGAAATTGTGGAACGTTTAAATTCATCCCACGGAACTGTTCATAGACACCTACGACAAATCGGAAAAGCTAGGAAAATGGATACCACATGAACTGTCAATAGCTAACCGACAACAACGTGTAAACATTTGCACGTCTCTTTTATCTCGTATTGCTTTAGAACCTTTTCTTGGTAGGCTGGTTACTGGAGACGAAAAGTGGATCCTCTATAATAATGTGACGAGAAAAAACAATGGATGGATCGCGACAAGCAGCCAAAACCAACTGCAAAAGGTGGGTTGCATCCAAAAAAAATTCTTCTGTCTGTTTGGTGGGATATGTCAGGTGTAATTCACTTTGAGCTGTTAGAACCTAATCAAACAATTACAGCTCAAATGTATTGTGAGCAATTAGAGTGTTTAAATGAAAAATTGAAAAAAATCGACTGTCATTAGTGAACAGAAAGCAGGTTCTCTTGCAGCATAACAATGCCAGACCACACTCTGCAAAAATAACTGTACAGAAACTTGAAAGCTACAACTGGGAAATTTTACCTCATCCACCATATTCGCCAGATATTGCTCCCAGTGATTATTATCTTTTTTGCAGTTTGCAGAATTTTTTAAAAGGAAAAACTTTTGAGGATGAGAACAATGTAAAAAAGACTATTTCTGAATATTTTGATTCAAAACGGAAATCATTTTACGAAGACGGGATTAAAAAGCTACCATCAAGATGGCAAGAAATTGTACAAAATAATGGTGAATACATTATAGATTGAAATAAAATTTAATTAAAATTTTTTGCTGCTTTTTTTGTAGATAAAAATACACATGAACTTATGGACTGACCTGATATAATCGAACCAATATGCAATAACAAATTCAAATTTAAAATGGTTCAAACATTTGGTTAAAAAATCTAAATGTATAAAAATATTTATAACAATGTCTGAAAGGTTATCAATTTAATACACCTAAGTGCTCAGTGAAGACTAAACACAGTTAAAAACAAAAAATCGCATCTAAAATAGCACAGTAGAAGCCATTCTTCTGGTTAAGCTTTAATGTTCTCCCTCTCCCCCTGCAGAGAATTTCGAAAAATCTCTTCTTAGTGTGCATTTTCATGACGTACTCTGTGTACCAAATTTTACTTCTTTAGGTTCAGCGGTTTGCCCTGGGCAATGATTAATCAATTACTACATTACAGGCACCTATGAAAGATCCTAATTGTTGAATACGAATTTTTACTCTATAAATTTTTTAAAAGAATTACAATCACGTCCATTGAGAAAACAATTAATAGCAAAATAAAAGCGCAAGAGTTATAGATCTCTAAACTTTGAATTTAATTATATTTTCATTCAAACAATTAGCTATTCTCAATATAAAAAGGCAAACCAATGATTATTGTTTATGTTAACATTTTCATATTCATTGTTTAAACTATTACAAATAGCTAAGAACAGAAAAATTAATTTTTATATACAGTCAAACCTGTTTTTATGCGGTGGATAGAGACCGCATTAAAAAAACGCATAAAAAAAATTTGCACAAAACTTCACGAATGGCTATAAAAAATAGTTTTCGCAACACAATTAAAAAAATATTTTTTTTATGCAGTCAATAGGGACCGCATAAAAAAAGTTTCACATAGAAAATAACTCAAAACCGTACGAAATAGAATTTATTGACAACAGATGTCAGCACTTGACTGCATCGTCTCGTCTATCGTCTGTTTTACATATTTTCGTCCAGGAGGTGTTTTGTTGACTTAAAAAATAAATTATTTCATTTTTCGCATATTCATGCAATAATATTACTATAACAAGTTCATTTATGCTATAATAAGTTTATTTAGCTAATATAAGTCAACGTGAGACATGACGAATCGCACGAGACTAGTCGCCAACTATACCGCACAAATAAAAAATCACACAAAAAAACCGCACAAATAAAAAATCACACAAAAAAAACCGCACAAATAAAAAATCGCATAAAAAAATCGCACAAAAAAAGACTGCATAAAAACAGGTTTGACTGTACTTGGCAGATTATTATAACTATTTATAAATTATTTTAAAAAATGGTATAAAGTGAATTATATAAATTTTGTTATAATAAAAGTAAATTTATCATAATTAGTACATTATTTATAGATTTTTTTATGCATTTTGCAGGATTATTATTCTTTATATGGAGAAGATGCATTATTTATTTCAAAAGAAATATTTAAAACTCAATCAATGGTGAAATATATTGGAAATGGTAAATTCAATCATTTTTTTAATAAGAAATATTAAGTAGATATATTTAAGAATATGCCAAAAATAAAAATATTTTTTTACTTTTAAGCTGTTTTATGAAAAACTTAGTTTAACAAACTCAGTTTTTATTTTAATTCAAATGTTTTCATACATAATCTGTTCATCTTTAAGAATTAATTTTTAGTATTAAAATAGAATAAATAGGCTTATTTAGAATATTAGAAGATCAACATTAATTTCTTAACATAAATTTAAAGATAATTTTAAAATTGATTTTGGATTCCAATCATAAAAAGATAGAAGTTTTGTTAATGGCTTCATATTTTTTTTTTATTAATTTGTTACTGTATTATATTAAATATGCATATAGTTTATCTTTACAAAATTTATTTTGATTAGTTTAATTGACTCAAAAAAGATTAAGATTCAATCAACAATTAATGTGAAATTTTCAGCTTTGAATACAAATTCTCACAGTGCTGTAATATTAGAAAATATGTTAATAATCAATTATTTGAAGTTTGATCAGAAGTATATGAAAATGTATTCTATCAATAACAACCCAGCACTATACTAAGTTAGGAAATTTAATAGAGATCAAAGATACAGGTTAACAGAGGAAAGGCATAGCACTGATTCAATTTTACAGTCCCTAAGATATAGTCTCCAATATTGTCTACAAGCCATTTCAATCAGTATGATAGTTCATAATGCTAACAACAGCCCAAATGTGTTAATGTCATGGATGGAGTAGTGGACAGCTTGTATAATGTGGAACCATGTGAAACGAATGCCTTTTAGGGGTTCCTTGAGTTTAGAGAATAATTCAAAGTCCAATGTCACAGGGTCTATGATCTGGGGAGCATGGAAGGTGGCAGAGTACCTTCCAATCCCATCTTGTGAGCAGATTGCAGAGACCACCAGTTACATGAGTACAGTGATTGTCATGGAGGATAATAGGTGGATCAGTCAGAAAGTGATGCTATTTTTTCTGCAGGACTTCACATAGGTTACATTGCAAGAAATGTGCCTAGAAATATTACAGAGAGGTTACATTGCAAGAAATTTGCAGCATTTATAGTTCATCCATTGGGTACATTGTGAGTAAGGATTCTAACCTCTCCTTCAGCATGTTAAGGATGGTGGTATGACCGAGGCAAGTTTCAAAGGCAAGCTTGCAAACTGTCCAATGCCAGTCATTGGCCAGCAAATTGGGCATGGTTGTCACTCATGCATCCAAAATGATGGGTTGGTCTGGCCTAGGCTCATAGCCTTGCATTTCTTCCTTCCATACTTAAATGCTTTCACCTACCTCCTTACCATATCGTATGGTAATACATCAGCTCCACAGGCCTCTAATAGTCTCTGGTAGCATTCCTTTCTGGTAAAGCTTCTTACTGCTTCAATTTTAAGCCAGGAATGCTTGGTAAACTACTGATCACCTACTCTGCTACTGATCACCTACTCTGCTACTGATCGCTTACTCTGCTACTGATCACCTACTCTGCACTGACTGTGTAAAGACTGTGCAGCACATCACAGGGCAATGACCATTATGACTCTGCAGCACATCCAATTATACCATGGGGAGGGAACGATTTGACCTTGTATGTGCCAACACTGTCAGGATTACACATATTGCCATTTCCCCTGTCACTGCTGTGATAACATACAGTAGAGAGTCGTTAATCGGAACACTGGTAATCAGAATCGCCGGTAATTGGCACGATTTTCGTTCGGACTGTGTCGTGCTGAATCGAACGTTTTTGATACTAAATTTACTTCTAAAGTATAATTTTCATGTTTTTATATTTTTCAATATATTTATTTTGTTTGTACAAAATGCAGAAATAATTTTTAACGATACGATAGCCTCGATTATTATTATAAAAATTTTCGTTAGGCTTAAAATCGACGAAAATTCAACACGAAGCGACATGCAACGGAGAAAAATTTGAACATCAGACAGGTTAATGTATTTTTTCGTACATAATGGGTAATCGGAACAACCCCAGTCCCCAATTGATTCCAATTTTCGACTCTCTACTGTATTAAATTTACAATCCTGATATATAAATCATAACTCATTGTCTCTGTGGGAAAAATTTAAAGTTGGAATTTTACAAGGATAAAGATATAAAATTGTTTTATATAATTGTATGCTTAACATAGAATACCATTGCTATTCTAAGGTAATTAATAATTAACTGGTACATAGTTTAGCACAAAATTACATCCTCAAAACACAATTACAATTCCAGCTTAATAATGTGATACAAAACATACTCCAGCTGAGTCCAGAGATATGGTGGTTAACTATGATACATGTCTCAGATCAATCTGTGAGAAAGTTGTGAGGAATATAGATGCCAAGATCACCTATAAATGTAACAGCATGGCATACCAAATATTACACAACAGTAAAGATTGTATAAATTTAAATAGGGCCTCAGGATCATACTGTATTTTAATTACAGATGAAAGATTTGATTGCAAACTAGTATATATCAGCACTATAGATAGATCCATCAACAAGAGAGTCAAAGAGCATTGATACAACATTGGAAAGAATAATCCTGTTATACACCAGAGAACTGGGAGTAACTGCCAGACTTGACCAAACACAATTAATTGAATTGAACTTCAACAAAGAACACACAAGAGCTCTGAAAATTCTGGGAATTTATGAATGTGTTTGTATTATTAGTAAAAATCATTAATATTTTGCTATTAAGGAAATGCATAATTTATTAAAGAAAAATTAAAATACAACTTGTGAACACAGCCAACATACACACACACACAAACACACATATATATATATGGACACAATATATACAGTCAAACCTGTTTTTATGCGCTCTTTTTATGTGCGATTTTTTTAATGCAAATTTTTAATTTGTGCGGTATAGTTGGCGATTAGTCTCGTGCGATTCGTCATGTCTTACGTTGACTTATTATAGCTAAATAAACTTATTATAGCATAAATGCACTTATTATAGTAATATTATTGCATGAATATGTGAAAAATGAAATAATTTACTTTTTAAGTCAACAAAACACCACCTGGACAAAAATATGTAAAACAGACGATAGACCAGACAATGCAGTCAAGTGCTGACATCTGTTGTCAATAAATTCTATTTCGTACGGTTTTGAGTTATTTTCTATGTGAGACTTTTTTTATGCAATCTCTGTTGACTGCATAAAAAAAATATTTTTTAATTGTGTCGCGAAAACTATTATTTACAGCCAGCCATTCGTGAAGTTTCGTGAGATTTTTTTTAATGCGTTTTTTTTAATGCGGTCCCTATCCCCCGCATAAAAACAGGTTTGACTGTATATCTGTTTGTCTCAGTACCTCTCGCATAAATTATAACAAATATATATATTTGTTATTGCTTAAATATATTTGTTATATTTATAAAAATTAATTGTAAATTAACTTATAAGTAATTTTAAAATATTTAATTTATAAATTACTGGTTTTATAAAAATTTATTCACAAATTCATTTATATATTCTTTTGTAAATATGTTGGCTGGCTATTTTGAATTATATTAATTTAAGAATTATGAAAAATATATAATGCCATTGAATTATTTTGATGAAAAATAAACTAATTCTAATTGGTTTTTTAATTTTTATTTCTAAAATCTAAAGTTTTAAGAAAATTATTTGATGTTTTTATATTTTTTTCTTTAAGTTATATGCTATTACATAATCTCAAGGTGAATGCTAAACAACTGGATACTAGGTATTTTTTAGGAAAATTAAACTGAGCTCTGCAGCATAGGTTTTTCTGTATCTACTTCACACAAAGACACAAATGTGGAGTCATGCATCTAATGTACTGTCTAAAGCAGTTTAAAGCACACAGGTTTTGGAGAAGAACGTGCATGTCCAACTTCATAACTGACCAAAATATCAAGAAATGTTTAAAACACTCACAATTGCAATTGTAATTGCAAATGTGAGTGTTTTAAACATTCATTAAATGTCTATCATAGTGATCAAAATTAAAGATTATCTTAGAGATCAATGTAAATTGACAGCAGTTGAAAACTCGATTGATGTGTAGTACACGACTGGCTTGCAATTGGCTCATAGACTTTACATGGCAAACTTTGATCTTGAATGTCTTGACCCATAGATTGAAATTTCAAAATTCTGACTTTGTCACAGCATCAGCCTTGCCAAGTTGAACATATTTGCAAAAAATCATGTCCAATGGCCACACAGTTGCTTTAAACTTCAACCACAGACAAAACAATTGCTGATTTATGCAGAGTTCTGTTTATGCTCCACCCAATTAGAAGAAAATAACACCTTCAATTTCCAGCAAGACTTTGTTTTTGTTTTAGTTAATTGCCTGCCATAATTTAAATATTCATATATTTTGTTCTATATACATTGACATTTCATTTTTGAATATTTTTCTTTTAAATGTTCTACTAGTGATGGAAAATAACACACAGATAATCTTTTCACTTTCCAGCACTTTAAATATTCTAATGTTCCAGAAATAGAATAAAAAAATATATTAATGTATATATAAACTGAAGTTGATCTGTAAAACAGTTTGAATACATTGATCCAAACATTAAATTTGAGATTTAGCCATGGGTAGGGGAGGTCCCTAACCCTTGAGTGGGTTGACAAAACTTGCTCTTGTTGTCATCGGATGGCTTGATATAGGAGGGTCTTAACACATGCGAGTGGGGAGTTCAGTGGGAAAGTCAATAGGGGACTGTTCTTGAGAAAGACAGGGCACCAGGTTTATAAACAAGTATAACAAAGTTTAATATGACTATTCTCTAAGATTACAATAAGCTACTAAATACACAACTAATTACTAATCGTAAATACGTTGCTCGCGTGGTGCTTAGTTTATCTACTTATGCAGAGAGAGAGTTTACATATAGGCTAACCAAATACCTCTGAAAGGAAATTGTTTTGTTGGTGTAGAGGTGTATAGAGCGTTGTCCTATGACAAATCTAACTGTTGTCCTCTAGGGCCATTGGAGATGTCCATTCTATGGTGTCCAGGATATGGCGGGACAGGAGACTTGGTCTTCTCCTCATGTCATGGAGTCCATCTTGGAATCACCATCCTGGGGACGTCTGCTGGAACAGGGTGGCTGGAGATGTATGGCCTGTGTATGGTGTCCGATGCAGTCCACCTTGTATGTCTGCCTGGATATGGCAAGTCTGGAGAGGTCCACTCTATATGGACTGGCGAATGTCTGCCTTGCGGAGGTCTGCTGAGTATGGGCCAACGGGTAACTGGTGGCTAGAGCTCTTCTATGCTCTAGGAAATGTCTACACTGACTCGAGTTCCAGCCTCCTTTTTATTCAATTTAGGCTGGGAAAACCCATCAGGTGATTGGATGTTTAGTGATGAATCTGCAGGTATTCGGTCAGAGGGGAGCCGTTGAGGATGTTAAGATGTCATTATATGGAGCTTCTATTACCATATTAGGTTTGAGACTTGTAAGATTTGTCTTGTTTACTTGTTCAACAGTTGACTTTCTCCTCCTTTAACGATAGGTTGTTTAATTTAACACTGAATTGTTATAATTCTCGGACAGTTGTTGATAGTAAGGGTGATATTCAATCCATTTTCATTGGACCGTAACCTTTGAATCTTTGGAGTTAACCTTCAAGCTTGTTTGGAATAAAAAAGAAGCCTGATGAAGATTCCAGAAGGGGCTTCGAAAATGTTTGTAAATATCGATCTTTTGCACTCCGGTTAATTGGTTATTGTGAGTATATTCATCATGGTGTGGTGCAGTTAAGTAGGTTCTGCACATTCCTATTTAGAATGTTGTTGATCTGTTGCAGATCTTGTGTAAGATTGAAAATGTTTGTCAAATTTTACATTAAAATTATTTATTGGATGGTAAAGGTTTTGTTTGATGTACTTAGTCATTGTTTCAGTTATCAAGAAGGTAATTTTGTTTACATTCAGACAAGCAATGTGTAATGCCATGTTCTCATGTGAATAGAAAAATGCATTGAAGTTGACAGTGATATTTTTGAAAATTTATTATAAACTATTGGAAATTTGTCATGTGAAAAATTAAATATTCAAATGCCTCTATCTCAGAAATTATTTGGAGTAGTGCACATTCTTATATTAACATATTTGCTTAAAATAGCCTTTTCTTTCACATCCCAGAATATTCACCTATCCTTCTGAGACACCCTATATATATAATACAGCTTAGAAAATAAATTGATATATTATTTATTATTGACTGCTTGAGAAAATTTTACAAAATAATAATAATTTTTTTCTAATTTAGAGAAAACTCCTTATTTATGGTTGAGTAAATCAAAATTTGAAGTTCAGTTAAGAGATTTATTATTCATAAAGCAATATAGAATAGAAATTTATAAAAATTTAGCGTCTGGAAAAGGAAATGATTGGCAGATAATTTGCAAGGTACAAAAATTATTTTAAAACGTTTAAATTAATACTACTTAATTTAAATTATTTAAGATATATTTAAATCAAATAGGCATCACCGGGTAATTTAACGCAAATTGAAGATATTTTATTTTCCAACGATGAGATATCTGAAGATATACAAGCAAAAGGAGTCTTGGCAATTAAATTGACAGTGGATAATAATCAGCAAAAGGTAATGATTTCAGATTACAATTTAAAACAAATTTTATTTCTACATAACTTTCCATATAGTTAATTATATTTAAGTATTTATTTATTATTAGATATTTTTTTATTGAATTATTCTATCAATATTCATTCTAATTATAAGCAATAAAAAAGTAATGATAGAATGATTCATTAAATTTTCTTCTAACATCAACTATTTGAAAAATATTATTTCTATTATTTTACATAATTATTAATAAATATGTGTTATTAAATATTTAAAGTAGTAAGAAAATTAATAAGAATCAGTTCAAGAAAAAATTTTGAATAATAATTATAATCAATCAGAAATAATATTGTCAATGATATTAATTTAATGGTAATACTGTATATACCAGCATATAAGAGGACACTGGAAAACATAAACCTCAAAATTGTGGGCCATTGTATACTCCAGGTAACAAGGAGCTTAGTTTCTTGGATGAATATTTACAGTAGAGCATCGATTATCCGACCCACTTGGGGACTGGGGTTGGTCGAATAACTGAAAAAATGGATAACCGAAAAGTATGAAAAAATACATTATTAGTATAGTATATTAATATATTCCATGTAATTAGTATATCAGTATATCGCTATTAACCTACTTCGCGTTGAATTTTCATTGATGTTAAGCCTAACAAATTTTTTTTAAAATAATAATCGTAGCTATTGTAACATTAAAAATTATTTCTTTATTTTGCACAAAATAAATACAAAAATAAAGAAAAAAATAGAAAATTAAGCCTGGTTTTAAATACTGGCCTCCCTTTCATGGTCGAGCCAGTGTTGCCAGCTAAAACTCGCAAAAACTTAACAAAAATAATATTAAAGTAGCCAAGACATAGCCAAATATTGGAAAAAGACCCTAGCATAGAAGAATCAGCACCAATTCAATCAATCACTTACAATTCCATAGCTACGCACTGATCAGCAAGAGTGAAGTTTAGCTTTCTGTATCAGTTTGACAATAGCCTTTTATGCAATGTTAACTTGTACATTGAACATGCTTACAAAAACTAAAATGTTTCCTAATCAGTGTTTCTATTAATATCTGGTTACAAAATCTAGTTCAGTTTTATTTAATACTGTATTTTAATCCTATTTTAAATTCTAAATTAGTTGGATACGATTTCCATTCATTATGCTAATGAAGTATTAGCCAGGGAAAGATGAGATACAGTTGAGGTTTAATATAACTCAACATCCAAACTCAAAAAACTGAAACAAAATGGAAAATAAATAAAATGAGCAATTATTTATTGTGACATCGTCATAATGCCAGGCTGTAATTTGAAAAAATTGTGATCTATAAATTTCCACTGTTTTCCATTCATCTGCCTTTCCTTAATCTAGAGAACGGAGTTAGATAGATGAAAGGCAAGACCAGATATGGAAACTTTAGTGGCAGAATGCCTCTATTAACTATATAAGAATTCATGCAAACTGGTAGTCACATTATTTCAGTTCAAAAATTTTCCACAAGGTGTTATATAGATGACTGACAAGACTCTATTGTTAAAGGGAAAATATGATGTACAGGGGCAAGCCACTACCAATTTGAGGTAGAGAGCATATATTTTAAATTAAATAAATTCTCTCTTGCTACCTCATAAGTGTAAGAAAAAGAATGTCAGAAATAGTTGACCACTGGATGAAACAGAAAAACAAGTACATCAGACGACATACTAGTCTACATGAACAACCATGATATAATGTAGAATAAAATTTAATACTTGTTGTTGTTCAACCTTTTCTTCTTTTTATTGAGTACTGTCATATATATTGCTAGTTTGTGTATGGCCTGGATGTGACTTGCAAAGAGCTGCCATTTTAGTATTGCAGCTTCGTGCACAATGTGTTGTTAGTGATCATGAGTATTGCATTTTTATGGTAGTCTACCTGCCTATACTAAGTCTGTCAGGCCATTAGCCATGTGGGTGGCCCAAACTTCAAAATTTCTGACTACATCCTTGAGAAAATTAAGCACAGAATGATTTAAGATATGGTCCATGCAGATGTACAGAAAGTGAGATCTGAACATAAATGATTAGATGAGCAGTATTAGATTATAGAATAATATCTTACATTTTTTTCAGAAAGAAGAACAGAATGAATTTCTTTTAGTATAAATGAATTTAACATCATTTAAGTGAGTAAAAGGATTTTTATCAACATAAACTAATTGGTGTATTTTGTTTCAGATGGTAGGAATTGCTTATGGTGATGCATTTTCTCAAAAAATTCTAGTTTCAGAATTTCCAGATAATGATTCATTCTCAAATCTTCAAGTAAAAATTTAAAAGTGATTAAAACTTATCTTAATAATACAATATATAAATTAAAATTTGTTTTTTATTCTCCAGGCATGTATTATTCATTTGAGTCCTAAAGAATGCCTTGTAGCTCATGACAGAAGTTCACATTATAAATTAATTGAAGAAATTATGGGAAAAAACAATATATTTGTTACAGAAATGAAAATGGGTAAACTTCAACACTGAATTATGTTTATCACATTTTATGAATTTCAGTACATTAATTAATTTAAGCTTTTTTAACTGAAATTTTAGTTTATTTTTTAATTTATTTATTGTTTTATATGTAGAAATAATTTACAATATTTTTCTGTATTTGTTATATTCTATATATTTTAAATATATGTGTATTTTTAATATTTTTCAGCTGATTTCAATAACAAAGATATAGTTCAAGACTTAAATAGATTATTGAAATTTAATAACAGTGAACAAGGAAATGCAGCAATGTTACGTAAGTAATTAAATAAGTTTATTATTATTATTAAAAATTGGTAAATACAAAAATTTTTAATTTTTAGCTGAAATTGATTTGAAGCAGTCTATGTGTGGAGTAGCAGCTATTATTAAATATTTAGAGGTAAAAATTTTTAATAGTTTAAAAATGAGGTAGTCAAATTTTTTATTTCTTTTCAAAAGAACATAAATCTTGTTTAAAAAATTTCATTACTTCATACTTATGATCTTAGTTCAATCTTAAATAGCTCAACAATGGCTGAGTGGCTAAAACTGAACACTGAACACTGGTAGTTGTCTCAGTTCATACTTGACAACGGGCTGGGCTGGCACATGGAGTTTTTCAGGTTTTTTTCATGTGTCTAATACCTAAATAGGGGCAAATTTCCCATAGAAAGCCTTCCTGGAAGGAACTCTCCCTTTCCCCTTTGGCAGATTGCCTTCAATGTTGCATTGTGTTGCAGTATCCTATCTATACATCATCAATTTTAAATAACAATAGAAATACATAAACATATTTTTTCAAACGAAAATGTATTTAATTTTATTTGTTATTATATATATTGCATTTTATTTTGGGAACGAGCAGAAAGAAATGTAATGACCTTGAATGGGTCTGTGTTGGATCAAAAATAGCACGTGATATGCATTTTCTCCCTCTCATGGAATGTGTGATTTATTCTGCTTTTATTTTGAATTTCCTGCCTCCTTGCTTTAAGAAAATTCAAGCTTTTTCTTATTTAAATAAAATTTACAAATTAATGTAAATAAAACTGTGAAATTTTTTATATGATGTAGAAACAATGTAGTCAATCCCATAATTGATTTTATGCAAAGTTTTTCATTTTTTGTAAGTAAATAGGGTTTTTAATAAAAAAATTTATGTAATTATATGCAAAATGGGCCTAAGTAGAATTGGCCAAATATTACATAATAGAAAGGGAAAATGCAGAGACCTCAACAGGTCAGGGAGTAATGTCATAATTGGTCAGGGAATCACAAATGGAATTACTTGTATGGATAAAGATGTATAAAGATGTTTCTTTTGTATAAGATGATATACTTTAATTAATATTTTGCATTTAATTGACATTTGATATATAAGAGGATGCCAAAAGTGTGTATACAATTGTTTTCACTTATGCAAATTGATTCCATTTATTCTGCATATAATTAATTAACTTTTTAAAATAATAGTGTTCAATTATTCTGCTTTACTATATCTTTATTGCCAATATATATATTTTTTTGAAAATATTAGATATTAATATTGATAGTCAATTCGATATTTTTATGCATTGCTATCAATGGTATTTTTTTCATACTGTTTTGAAAGAATCTATTGTGAATTCAAATTGTAATTACTGAACTTTATTAGAAAGTGTTTAATTGTTATTTAAAAAATGTTTTTAAATTATTTGAATTAATTTATTTTTAAGGATTCAAAAGTGTTTTCATTTTTTCATTATTTTCCTTTTGTGAGCATATTTGGATGTACAACATTTCTTTTAAACTAATTCTATGGATAAAAGTGATATTTTGTTGTGATGCAAGATATTTTATGTTTTAAATTTATATGGAATTATTTACTCATTTATATTATATTATTTAGATTTTAATAAGTGGTAATTAAAGTTAATAAAAATTAATTACTAGTAGATAGTAGATTAATTTATTTCAGAATTTGATTTTTCATATTATCCTGTAAAATAAAATAGTTTTTGTATACTTTTGAAAATGTTCTGTATACCTCTAAAAATATTACAGTTTGGATGAAATTAAATTTTAAAAACTGTTGAATTTTGGTAGCCACTATGCAAGCTGTCCTAAATCCTAGATCTTTCTTTTGAATCCTTTTAGGATTCAAATGATTATATATTTTCAAATGTTTAACTTTAGCATTTTATAATTTTTCTCTAGCTTTTATCTGATGAAAATAATTTTGGACATTTTACATTAAACAAATTTGAGTTAACTCAGTTTGTTCATTTGGATGCTGCAGCTGTAAAAGCACTTGGATTAATTCCTTCTTCATCAGATGGTAAAATATAAATATTTTCATTAATAAATCTACATGTTTTTAATGTCTGTTTAATGATATTATATTAATGTTTTTCAGAAAATAAGTCCTACAGCTTATTTGGTTTGTTAAACAAATGTAGAACTATACCTGGACAGCGTTTGTTATCACAGTGGATCAAACAACCACTATTAGATATAAATAGAATAGGTCAGTTTTTTTTCCCTCATAAGATAGAAAAAATAAATAAAATTTTATAAGATATATATATCTTATAAAAATGCTTAGTTATTAAAAGATTTTTCTTGCAAATATAGGAGAAAATTTATATATAACCCTTATTTATATATTTCTTTATTACTTATATATTGTAATATTGCACTTACAAATATGATAAACTAAATATTTAGTTTATCAATTATATAGTACTGCATTTATAAAATTTTTTGTAAAGCAATAAATTGAAAATATTGAGAAAGTTTCATATACAAAATTCTTTAATAAAAAGAATATTAAATTTATATACAAAGAGGAAACTGTAACTGTGCTTGATTTACAAAACTAAAAAATTAAATTGCTTATTTTGTGTGTCTGGTTTATCATTTATTATTTAATTCATTATTACAATTTTTTATTGTTTATTTCATGAGTTTATTTCATGATTCTGAGCAAAATGTTAATATTAAAATTTTCTTTTTGTACTTTAATTAAAAAGTACAAACATATATCTTTAATGATTTAAGAAAAAGCAATATCTTTTGTCTTTCTTTACAATTGATATCTCAAAAAATTATGAGATGCAAATTTGAATGTGATACAATGTTAAGTAATGTATTACCATTTTATTTTTTAAATACAAGTATAACACAATAGTTACATTCTGAAAAAGTGCTGTGTTATGCGAATCTGTACTATATGAAACAAAGGACTAATGCAAAACAGAGGGTTATGTTTCAGAAGTATACTATTCTTTTTCATTGCTAAGAGAAATATATCTATTAAAGCAATCAATACTGTATTTCCAATCAATAATTAACTAACACAATTAAAAGTAATGTTAATATTAATTTTAGTTAAACAAGAGTGTTTTCTTTTTACAAAATATCATCATCTTGTGAGTGTTTTTGTTGATCTTATTCAGAAATATCAGTCATTTTTTGTTTTATCATAATTTCCTATGGATGACAAACTAAAAATATGTTATTAATCGATAATTTGTTCTAGCAGGTTGTGTTTGTTCAGTCAAGTACCGAGCGACCTCCTCAGAATTTGTTCTCAAATATCGAATTGTTCCAGTTGGGAACAGTTTGAGTACCAAGACAGCACTGTATTTCGTTAATCATTTTTACAAATGATTACTTACTTACAGTTAAAAAAGTTGTATTTAAACATGTTTAAATAAACTTTACTAAATTTGAAGATTAATTTATAAAAAGAAAACACAGTGACAGTTTTAAGAGCTACAAAGTCTGAAAGTAACAACAATGACACCTAGTTGATAGGAAAGCCAGACAAGGAAGAAAAATTCTACTACCATTTTATATTAAAGTAAACTTGACAAAAGGCATAAAACAAATTGAAAATTTCAATGTGTCTAAAATCCATGGCCAAATTTGTGGTGATGTGTGCTTGCTTGAATAAAAAAAAATATTGAATAATGAAGTTTACACTTAAAAGTAGCAAAATTTTGTGTGGAGGATTTCCAATATAATGTTAGAGCGAAACTGGAAGTTGTGTTGTATGGAGAATATCTCTAATTTTCAAACCACATTAGAACAAAACTGTGATATAGAAGTACTGTGTGGTATGAGGGATACCTGTACTTATTATAATTCTCTTATCAATTAAAATTTTTTAAATAAGAAAATTGTATATCTAACTTTTAGATGATTTTATTTTATATAAAAAAGTATATTTCTGTTACCTTTTTATTATGTCAGCAATACATCAGACAGATACAGTAGACCCCCCCTATAACACGGTAGATACGTTCCATGTTATATGAATTCTGTGTTGTATGAGTCACTTAAATACATGAGCCAATCACAGCCCGGCATGTGTGCAGTTTAGGGGCTACAGCTGTTTGAAGGGTTTTCTTCCATAAAATTAATCGATTCTAGACTAATTTGACTCAACATGTTCAAAACACGTGCAATTTTTTTGGGAATAATCCATATAAACTATGCTATAAACAAAAAATTGTAGGACTACTTATCGAATGTGCACCATTCGATGATGCCGTTGCTTAAGCTTGTTTTCATTGCAGAGCGGCTCATAGAACGGCGGGCGCATGTTTCCTGATAAGTTATTTTTCTGGGAAAAATTTGCTGAACTTTGGAGACATCATTAATATAAACATAATTTTTATGGCCATTAAATAATAAATGTTTTTTAGTAGGTCCGCTGCTTGTTTAAACTCTACGGTTTGTGCAATTTCCGCTATTGGGCCAGATTCGATCAATCCTGTCATGACACGAGTCGGCGATGACGTTTTACCGTGTTATACGAGTCTCTCTTAGCGTGTTATGCGAACATGATCGCAATTTTTTCGCCGTGTTATATGAACCCATGTTATAGGGAGGCCTACTGTAATTGATTGTATAATTTATTTTACGTTAAAAATGTCAGATTTTTATTTACATTTAATTTTTAAATGTTTGAGATTTAGATCAATTTTAATTAAAACAAATGTTGTTTTATTGTTATAATTATAGAAGAAAGATTGAACATAGTAGAAATATTTGTTGAAAATACTGAACTTCGACAAACTCTTTATGAAGAACACTTGAGAAAAATTCCAGATTTACAAAGATTATCAAAAAAATTTTTGAAAAAGAAATCATCTTTACAAGTTAGTGATTAATCTTCAGTTTTAAAGATAATTTATTTAAGCTTATTTAATAGATACTGTTGTTATAATTAATTCCAAAAAGTTAAATATTAAAATTTATATTTATAAATTTAAAATTTCTAGTTTTATAAAATGCTATTTGGTTATTTAATAGATGGTAGCTATGTTTATATTTTAGTTATTAAAATATATTTAATTGTTTTATAAAAATAAATGAATTAAAGAATTTTTTAATTAAACTTTATTAAAAAGTAGCTATATTTTTTATGTTAAACAAGAAATAAATATTTTTCAGGATTGTTACAAAGTTTATCAGACTTTAGGTAATTTGTCATCCCTTCTTGATCTACTGGAAAAACATCATGATGAGAAATCCACAAATATTAGAGAATCATTGTTTCTTCCTTTACAGGTTTTGAAAATATTTTAATTTGTTTTTCTTATACTATAGTGTAGCCATATTTTTCTGCCTTTAATATAAAAAGTATTCTATAGCAGATTTGGACAAATTTATTTCCCACAGATCACATGTTGTTTTTGACTAATCACTATGCAGTGCTGAAACTAGCCATGTAAAATTGAATTTTCTGTTATAATGCTATAAAGTTTAAAATTACAACATAAATACATGCAGATTGATTTTTAATTCATGCAAAACTTTAAACTTTAATAATAATTTTTCAACTGAATGAGACAGAAATAAAATTCAAAAAGTAATATATAGTGCAATGTTTACATTTTTGATGTTGTTGATTGATTAATGTTAGCAGTCGTTTTCAAAATAATGGCACTCACTTTAGAACTACATGTGTTTATTGTAAAGAATTATCATCAAAATTCTAATTCTCTAATTGGTGTGCTATCAGTGCTAGCAGAGTTATTGGACATTCTTCTTTGAAAAGAATGTTACTTCTGCTGCATATGTTGAATTATTGGAAAAGAAGTTATATCCAAAATGCTTGTTGGGTATAAACATCATTGTGCTTGCTTTATATAAGATGGTGCAAGGCCTCATTGCACAAAGCAAGTGTTCAAAAGTCTTTACAGCATGTTTAAGAAGCATGTAATCGGATTAGATTATGAAAAATATGCTGGTGATGGCATGAAATGGCTGTCTTGTAGGCCCAACTTAAACCCGTGTGATTTCTTTTTATGGGGATACCTTAAAGATAGAGCATACCACATATATGCTCCTACAACTATTGAAGAGTTGATAGAGCATACCACACATATGCTCCTACAACTATTGAAGAGTTGATAGACACAATAAAAAAGAGATAATGGTAATCCCAAGAAAGACCTTTATTACCATTATTGAATGTTTCAAAAATTGGTTAAAAATTATTATTGCAAGCAAAGGTAGTCATTTTGGAAACCTAGTTCATTAAATGGCATTAAATTTTGTATAATATGCTTTTTAAATTTTCTTTTTATCTTATATGGTTGAAAAGTTATATATAATAATTCTGTGCATTTACTAAACTATTATTTATGTTTAGCATGATGTCAGGTCTGCAGAATTTGGAGGAATTGGACTGATATTGATTGTTGTAGTTAATAGTGAATAAAATAGTTTTAGTAATTTAAGTTTATTTAAATAATCTACTTAGAAATCATTACATTGCATTATTGTTCCCTTCATAAATATATATTAATTATTTTAAATGAAAAGAATACACTAATTCAGATGATGATTTCTAAAGGAACTGAATGAAGATTTTACCAAATTTCGTGAAATGATAGAGAGCACAATTGATTTAGAACAAGTGGATAATGGTGAATTTATGGTTCGACCTGATTTTGATCAAGATCTACAAGGTAATTTTATATTATCTAAAGTGAAGCTATTGTAAGATGCCATAAATATTATTTAAGAAAAATAATAATAATAATTAGCCATATAAATTCATAAGTTTACAATAAAATAATTTAGAGTTTGAGGTTTGAGGATAAATGTTTAAACAACACATATATGTCTCTTTAATTTGAAAAAATTATAAGAATTCCGGTAGACTATCTTACAGCCTTTAGGTTGGAACATCCTTTATTTAAAATACAGCTTACATATGCATTTCAGGCTTATTTTATGTTTAAGCCCTTCTTCAGTGCTATACCAAAAATATTTTAAAAACAATCAGTAATATAACAATATAATGCATGTAGATTATATCTTCTGACATGAAAAACTATTTTATCATACCAGAAAAAGGTTTTCCACAATTTTTTCTTTCAAGTCTGTCACACTCATATGACACTTCTGGGTCTTTTTTACATTATTCTCTAATCCTTATTCAATAAACATAAAAATTTAATATATAAATATTTTTATAATACACAGAAGTTTTTCTTTTTTAAAAAATATATTACCTTTAAAGTGGGCGTATATCATATAACATTAAAATTTTAAACAATTACTAAAAATTCCCAAAGATACATTTTAAATCTCAAACAGCATTAGGGTAACTGTAATTATAATAACATTCTAGAAATTATTTACAAAAATAAAAACTTTTCTTTAAAAAATTACAAAGAATACATACCGACATTAATATTTTTTCTCAACTTGCAATACATCGTACTTTACATTATGGTGTATGACGTTTACATTATAGGGAAAATTTTTGTCATAACGCCCTCTATCAGACTGTATCATTGCTGATCTATTTGCATACCGTTAGAGATATTGATTAACTTTTTACTATTAGATTTTATAATTTTGATGTGTTCTTTAAATTTACGTTTATAAATGTATTTTTCGGAATGAAGGATTTTAACATTGTTTCTATCAATCTGATAGTTACTATTTTTTATATGACTATACCAAGGAGAATTATTATATATTAACCTTATCACTGCTTCGTGTTCTTTAATTCTTAACTCTAAAGTCAGATCTGTTTCACCTATGTAATCTTTTGGGTTTTGACAATTACAATTAATTTTATATACAACACCTGTTTTTTTTCAATTTATCAACACTAGTTTTATATTTCCCCCCCTTTCATTATAAACATTATGTGAAATTTTATTGGTCAAAGATGGGGCCAAAACTATATTGTCTTTTTTTAGGATTTTACTACAATTGTTATAAATATTTTTAATATAGGGAAAGGCTTTCTAATTTTTATCTTTATCTTTTTTATATTTTGTGTTAAATCTATTTTTGTAATATTGTTTATGCCAAATTTTTAAATTATTCATGGGGTAATTATTAAGAATAAACTTATACTCTGTAAGATAGTCTACTGGAATTCTTGTAATTTTTTCGGATTAAAGATATGTGTTGAATGAAAAAATAGCTACCATAACAGATATATGAAAGATAAATGTTTAAGTTTAAGATTTAAATAAATATATAATTCTCAAATAGTTACTCAGATGCTAATGGAGTTCTCAATGGAGGGGGAATATTTTACTATAGTTCCATTTGTTTGACAAGTAGAGACATTCCGGTACTGCTGATACTGATACTGTATCAATACTTTTCTTCGGGTATCAGGTCCAGCATTGTTACATTTTTCACAGACAGGCAAGATTCGACTGAAAATGGATTTTGCAGCCAATCAGAAACCAAAATGGAATTTCACACTATATTCGGTTAAGTTAAACTTATATAAAAAATCCAGTGACAAGTTGCTTAACTTTCCTGGCAACATTTAAAATTTAGGTGATGCCATCTGTTATATTTTATTTTATAAAAACTTTTTTATATTTTTAACTATTATAAAATGGCAAAAATTTAAATTTTGAAGGTAGGGATGGGTTTTATAAAAACTTTTAAATGCTAATAACAAGTAAAATTATCATTAAGTCTGACCCTACTGAAGATGCACACAACACCATTTATCTCCCCCACCCCTCGACCTTTATTTAATAGCATCAATCCCCCTAATAAACAAACCTCCCTGCAAAATTTTAAAAATTTTTGACAAAAAGCACAGGATTTATTAAACTTCAAACAGGGTGAACAAAATTGTACCACACAGACTAACATTCATACATACAAAATAAAATCTCAATTTTTTCCCCCCCTCAACCTTTCAAAGTCCCTAAGTCCAAAAATGTAAAAATCATGGAGGGGTCATTTTTTGACCAATTGCCATACTTTCCCTCTGTTATATGTAACAACCAGGAAAGTGACCAAAAATCAATAAATGTTATTAGGTCAAATTTCATTTCCAGAATTTATATATGCTTAGAGTTCTGATTACTATTTATTTATTTATTTTTGTTTTGTTTGTTTTTGTTTCAAGGGCTGTTTTTATGATATGTTTTAGTAGGGGGTGAAAATAAAATGTCTATCAAGACTTTTCCTGTATTAAAAAATATATATGTGTGTATATATATATATATATATATATATATGATGATTCATTAATGATTTCTAATCCATCCCTACACCATGTATAGTACTACCCAAAGAGTCCATTAGCAGGACTAGATTTGGGGCTTCTTTTGTGCACATAAGACATCATACAAGTGTAAACTGAAGTACTGACTGATGCACTGACTTCTGAACCAGATAGTTGGGATTCTGTTCCCTGGAGTAAACAACAAAATATTAATTGTTGCTCTGGGGCTTTCGCAGCCTTCATTATAATGAATACAGTAACTTCTCAGCAGTAAAAACAATTGGAAGGCAATGTGACAGCCAGCAAAATTTCTGGTTTTGATGCTGTTACTGACTGGTATTGACACTTTAAAACCACTTACAATACTGGTATCAAAACTTTAATGAGCATTTCTATTGACAAGTATTTAAATACAGATATCCAAGTATAACATGGTAGTTAGGTTTCAACAAATTGCTTTTATGTGAATCCATGCTAAAAAAGTACAAAACATAGTATATAGGGTTAGGTTCCAAAAATTTGCAAAGTATACTATTCTTTTTCATATTAATTAGGAGAACTATATTTATTAAAGCAATCAATACTTCATTAACAATCACAATCAAAAGTATTGCATGTTAATATTAATTTTTTCTTCACTGCTAAACACTGTTAAGTGAGGACATTTTCTTTTTGGCAAAATATTATTGTCTTCTGAGCTTTCTTGTTGACCTTAATCTGAAACATTGGCAACATTTTGATTTTTCTCTATTTTTTCATAAAATATAATTATAAATTTGCTTGCATTTGGCTAAGAGATCTGTAAAAATTTAATCTTTTTATGTAATCTTCTTAGTAACTTTTAATTTTATCTATGAAAACAATACACAGGCCTAGTTTATAGGAAAGCTAGAGTAGAAAACTAGGACGTGGAAGAAGAAAAACTATACGCTTAGTTCTCATTAAAGAAAACAGGTGAAAGGCACAAAACAATATTGCCTGTGGATTTTAGAATATTAAAGTTTCAAATACTTGCATACTTGCTTGAATAAAAAAATATCAAATGACACTGTTTGCACTAAAAAAAATTGTGATGTTTTGTACTGGGATATCCATGATTCTCAAACCATGTTAGAGTGAAACTGAATTGTAAGAATGCTGTACTTTATGAGGGATATCTTTGTTTATAAATTTTAATACAGTTAAATATTTTAAAATTTTGAAGTTATAAAATTTATTGAAATTTTTATACGGTAAACTTGTTCAAATTGGAAACCTGTCAAACTGGAAAAAACATTTGATACCACGTGAGTCCTGTTTACACAGGTTTTACTGTATTTAAATGAAAACATGAAGTTTATAAAAAGATAACATTAGTTAGGATTTATAATTGAACTGCTATTTAGAAATTAAAACTGATAAGATATTTTTGAATATATTTACATTTTGAATTTTAAATTATTATTATAATTTTAATTATTTATTCATAATGAAATTTATTCAAGACTTCCAAATTGAAGATATAGACTATTAACATACTAACCTCTAATCAACAGATTGAAAGTCATTTTCAGTGCTTCTAGATGGAACACATTTAAAAAAAGATATATATTTTTTTCTTTTCTTTTGACTTTCAAGAGGTTGAAAACATTTTGATGAGTTTATAAACTGTTGATTGAAGTTAAGGGTTAGTATGTTAATAGTGAAATTTTATGTTGCTCTGCCTATTTTGTTATAAGATTTGATTATTGATTATGGTAAATCTGCACAAAATTTTTACATACAATATATAGCAAAATTTTGTCAGTATTATTAAATATACATATTATAGGAAAAGTGTTAACAACTTACTATAGTATTAAAACTGTCATATAACATTGCATTGATGTGAGATTGAACCAAACATCAGATTTTATATAAAGGAAATTCAAGATTTGTAAAGGAAGCATAAATATTACAGATAACTAATCTTGAAATTTATTTATAGCCTTGGGACTTTCCTTCACTGGACACAAAACATGGGCAGTCTGACAAGAGAAATGCCTCCTGGGAAGTCTGGGAAACTGGCCCCTATTTAGGTATTAGATATGTGAAGAAAAACCTCGATGACCAGTCCATTTGGTCAGGTGGAACTCATGATCAGTTGTCAGTATTTAGAGATTTTATTCACTTGGCCACTGGTGGACACATGAATGAACTTATTGTAAATTACTTATAGCAAAATCCTTAAATGTATTTACATCATGTTAGTCATAGAAAAAGTCAGAGGGCCACATGTCCTGGGACTTTAGATTGGGGCATATCTCTACAAAAGGGATATGCAATCTAAAGCTCATATCAATCCTAATTACATTAAGTAACCCCAGTGAACATTCTGCACTAGGTTACTCAATGTGAAAAGATTGATGCATGCTAAGAAGAGAAAATTTTATAATATAAATATTAGTTTAATAATGCTGATTATTAAAATTAATATATAATAACTTATAATTTTTGTGATTACTAATAATAAAGCCAAGTATAGTCATGTGCCACATAATGTCTATTTTGGCAATGTCTGACTGTTAATAAAGGCAATGAAATAACAAAAAACACATATCCTATCAAAAAACTTCAACTTCATTAAACCAAAAATTAAACTTGGGGGACCACAGATGGGACATCTGTGGTCCCCCAAGTTTAATTTTTGGTTTAATGAAGTTGAAGTTTGAGATGTACCATCTATTGGTTTCATCATAGATGGTACTAAAATTGGTGAAAACGGGATTAACTACATTTTCTTAAATGTGAATTCTTATTTTTTATTGCATATTATGATTCTATCTAAAAAAAACAAACTTTTATCATAATTTTTTCAAAAATTCACCTATCAAGTTATGAGCATTTAAAGTTTTATGCAGCTTCCACATAGTGCATGCATGAATCTGTGAAGCTTACTGAAAAAAGGAAGAAAAATGGTTTTAAAAAATATCATTAGGAAACTAGTATTGATCTTGATTCTACCAAATAATGTCACTTTTTTATCACAAGCTCGACAGCTTTAACACAATGTGGCACTACTGTTTTGTCAGTTCATTATTTGAAGAAAAACAATCAAATAATAATAGTTTCCTAATAATTTTAGTATTTTTCTTTTATTTTTTTCAATGAATTTCACTGATATACACAGATTCACATGTTCATGATATGGTGGCTGCATAAAACTTCAAATGATCATAACTTCTGATAAGTGCATCTTTAAAAAAAAAAGGATTCCATTTAAGAAAATGAAGTTGACCCCATTTTCATTGATTTTAGCGGCATCTATAACGAAACCGATATTCCAATCTTGTGGCCTCTTGACATTAACAATTTTGGTTTAATGACTTTTGTAGGTCTTGTGTTTTTTAAATTATTCTAGTGGATTGATGAAAATGGACCACATTGAATGTCCATGTCCCCTATTGGAGAATGGGTAATTTTGATGATTGAAAATTTGATGACTGGCATAACATGATGGGAAGATCTGACTGATATAAGAACAAAGCTTGTTAAGAACTTTGCAATACTGATCTCATGTTTTGTGTTATTAGCAATTTTGCTACTAGATGTACAGCTTACATATAGCCAGCATTGCAAGATCTAACCTTTTAAGTTTCCAGAAAATCTTACAAAAGTTTTTATGATTTAAAATATTTAACAAATAAAAAAATTGACACAGGAATAGTTACTTAATAAACATTTTAATTTTTACTGTATGTGAATATATTTTGGGTATTTAGTCACTACAGGTACACTTTATATCCCATATAGCTTTACTAAATATATATACTATATAATATGGTGTTTACACAATGTCCAAATTGTATAGTGTCCTATTTCAAAGAACATGTTGTGGGTGGGTAAATGATGCATTACTGTACTTGGGGAGACCCAAAAATAATGGGAATAATTTTGTGGAGGGTGTGAGGTTTGTAGTACGCATATTTGCTGCTAGACAGGATCCTCCAGAATCAGTATTCGAAGTGGCATTGTTGTGTCAAGACTTGTTGGACCATAGCGATTTTTTCTTTTTTCTTAGTGATTGCTGTTTTTTGTTTTTGTCGAAAATGTCAGATTTTAGAGAGCAATGCGTTGCTGTGAAATTTATTTCCTGTTAGGGAAAAGTGGATTAGAAATGGTTGAAATGATTCAACATGCCTACAAACAAGATGCCATGAGTAAGACAAGGGTTTAATAGTGCTCCTTTTTGAAAGTTGAAAAAAAAACCACTATCTCTTGAAGATCAACTCAGGTCTGGGCATCCATCCAACATTCAAACTGATGAAAATGATGAGAAAATTTGCAATCTCGTCAATGAAGATCGCCGTTGAACCATTGATGAACTCGTTGATTTGTCTTGGATTTCATGGAGTTCGATCCAGCAAATTTTGTCACCAGAACTCAGTATGAGAAGAGTTTCCACAAAGTTTGTTCCGTGCTTGTTGATTGCTGATCAGAAAGGCAGTTTCTTGGCAGCTTGTTAGAATTTGAAAGAACATTTGGAAAATGATCCAGACTTGTTTTCTAAGGTGATAACTGGTGATGAATCATGGTATTGTGGTTAAAATCCCGAAATCAAATGTCAATCCAGCCAGTGGAAAACATCAGGATCTCCTTGTCCAAAAAAAGCAAGACAAGTGAAGTCAAATGTGAAAACTGTGTTAATCTGTTTGTTTTTTTGATGTGAAAGGAATTGTTCATTCCAAATTTGTCCATCTAGGTCAGACAGTCAGTCAATCAGCATTGTTATCTGGAAGTCCTCAAAAGACTTCGTGATGCTGCGAGAAGGAAAAGAAGGGACTTATGGTGAATGGGTTTTTCCATCACAACAATGTGCCCTCTCATACAGCACTCTCCGTGCAGCAATTTTTGACAAGAAACGACACGACCCGCCTCCATCACTCCCCTATTAGCCTGATCTCACACTTTGCAATTTTTTTTGTTGCCCAGGATGAAGAGGTTTCCGACAATAGAAGTGAAAACAAAAACAATGGAGGCACTAAAAGGCATTTTGAAACAGGTGTTTTGAACAATAGAAAAAACGTTTGGACAAGTGTATTGAGGCTAATGGAGAGTATTTTGAAGTTGTTAAAATAAATACACAATTTTTTCCGAATGTTTTCCCCGTTATTTTTGGGCTCCCCACATTATTTATTGTTGTTTATACGAAAGTAATTGATTAACTTAGTATTTACTTATAGTATATGTAATATTTATTCTATATATTGATTAATTACACAATAAAACATCAAAAAACCTAATCCAGTGAACAGCAGAAATAAACTGTTCGAAACTTCCATTCCATTGAAGCTCCCTCCATGCATGTCAGACAGGTTTATTTAAAAATTTGAATTCCATGGACAATCTGCTGATACATTCCAAGAATAGAACAAAGTTAATGAAATATGATTTGGGAGGAATCTAAAAATGTATGGAATAATTTATTTCTGTTTTTCATTGGACTGGTTTTTTCAGTATTTTATTGTGTACTGTAACATCCCGTGATATTGGTTAATTTTTAAATTTCTAAAAATTTATATTAATTTTGTATAAAGATTTTTGTAATAATTTGTTTTATAAAAGTAAAATCGATGCATTTTTGATGGTCAAATAAAGGAAAAATAATTAAAAAGAAAGATTGGGAGATCTTGATATATGTAGTACATATTTAGCAGCATTTGTGGTACATATTTATAAAATTTTTATATGTATCTAAATTATAATTTATGTATAAAATATAATTATTATTTTTGAATTCTCTTTATTTATTTTTTTTTCTGGAAAGTTGTAATTCCAAATTTTTCATAACTGAGAAGTGACAAATACATCCAAATTAATAGCATAGTGTTTTGACAAAATAGTGCATTAATGTTACATCAAAAACAAAAAGGTATTTTGATAAATTATATTTATTCATAGATTTAAATTTATGTTAAGTATCTATATATACAGAATATGTTAAGGCAAAATCTATTTGCAGTTTGTTAAGGTACTTACATAAAACATAGATGTAATTCATATATATCATTCTGATACTTATTTTATATATTTTTACTGTATAATTTCATTTAAAATAATTATCAGCCAAAATAGGTCCAATTTCTACCTTCTTGTCAAGGCACTGCTTCTCCCATTCCCATAATTGCATTAACCCCATCCAGTAAAAAACTTGCTTCCGAAAATTACTTCTAAAGTAGACATTCTTTCGTAGATTTCTGATTATGTTTCACATGGTAATTTTATGTTATTAATGGAAAGATTATTGTATATTAAATTTTAGTCACAAGAACTAATATCATTTGTTTTGAATAAAATGGCAGCTAAGTGAAAAACAACTTGTACAGGTAGACAAAAAATGTCATTGACTTAATTTGCATGCAGAAATGAATACATAACTGCGAATTAAATACGTATGTATTGAAAAACATGTAAAATAGTTATAGAGAAAACATATACATATAGAGAAATTTCATGTAAGTAGATTTATTTGCTTGTTTATTTTTATGGCAAATATTTTGCTGGGTACAACTAATAAATTTAATAATTTAAAAGAAATCATTAAAAAGTTTATAAACCTTTAATGGTGATATTAATAAATATTTAATGAATGAGTATTCTACTAACAAGTCATGACATTTGATATTTTTAGACATTGGCCCATAAATTGGCCAGTAATAAATATTTATTAAAATATGAACTGTATAAAAATAGTCTTTAATTTTTTTTATATTGCAGACATTTTAAATATCAAATATGTGCATTTCATTCATGTAATGGCACAATCTATTTAAACTATAGGCCTATAATCTATTTATTTCTGTATATTTTTTATATAACAGGCTAAATTCTGTCAACATAGTATTGAAGTTCTAAACAATTGTATGTGTTTGTAGTAACAATGTAGGAACCGATTACGAAACTGCTCGCATTATCTCTTCCCGAGTTCTTTCCTGAGCCATTTTCCATCCTGATAGAAACGAGGATCCACGATTCTCAGTGCCGTTCTCTTGTACACGTAATAGTAGAGAACCGAACAACACTTGTGGAAAAGATTGAGCGTGACAAATCCTCTGGTCCAGATGTACTTGTGCGGCTCCAACCACCTCTCGCTCAAGCTCCAGGCATGATAAGTGATGGATATAATCAAATAAGAGGCAGCAATAATTAACAACATGCGAAAATGAGCGAAGAGAATATTAAATAGGCCAGCTCGGAATACGTACGTATTGAAAAACATGAGAAATATTATCATAATGCAAAATATAATTCCAACATCTTGAATTACAAAGAGAACCAGTTGAGTCACAATAGGAGACTTGAAATATTCGCTCGTAGCGTTTATCAATAAGTCCAAAAATAATAGAAAATACTGGAACGATAATATAGGACAGAACTGCTCAGCTAGCATCTTCTATTCGATTCTTGTAAACTCCTCACACCTTCATAAACGACGGCAGAAACTGACAACTTTCAGTCGAGCGACAGCATTGTCACGATGCTCTCGCTAGATGGCGACACTGTATAATTTGATTAATTTTTTAAAATTTTAGATAGTTTAAAATAAAGTATGAATTATTGAAGTAAGATATAGAATTTTATGTGAAATAATAACAATAATACAAATATGAAATATGTTAATAGAATCGATAAGAATAGTTATTAACTAGCTAGTTGACCAATAGATGGCGATAGGCCGAAATTTATTAGACGCGCTCCTTACGTCCAGCGAGTGTTGGTTTTTACGTCAGTTTTTAAATTCGTTCATCGTAAACCTGAAGAGATGACGTCAAGTTGACGTTAAAGTATGCGGTTTCTGGACATTAATTAATAAATAATTAACGAAATTTTGAGTTTTCGTTTACGAATTTATTTTTTATACTGAAAATAAGTATTAATATCAACAAAATAAATTACTTTGGAGAGAAATACTTACACAACTTAACCATGTGCCTTTCTAATTAATTGTTTCAGCTGCTTGACTTGCAAACGCAATGAAAATGGGCGAGCCTGTAGCCTGCGGTCAAGAATGCGCCCATTTACATTACATTGCGCACTATTCTTTACTATGTATAATATTATTTAGAGTGCGGTTTTATGTACAACACGCAGTGGCACGTTATAGCTTCATGGGACCCATGCGAATTTGAATTACAGGGGCCATGCACAGAGTTGACTTCAGACCTTTTTCTTCGGGAGAATGTTTTTTTATAAAAGATTAGTTTGGGGCCTCCTTTCGAGTCATTAATATGAATCTCCAATAAATTGTTGACTCAAATATCTGGCCATTGATGAAGGGAATACTCTTAATTCGCCAAAAAGATATCATTCAGTTTGTTCCTTACTTTTGTATCAAAATAAATTTTATATATATATAATTTATTTTGATACAAAATATATAATATATAAATATATATATATAAAGTCAATAAAATAAATAAGGAAATATATAAATGTCTAGCTTAGAGTTTGCAATAAGTTTATACAGTCAGAATAAAGTTAACAAACACTGTCATGTAAGTGACTGTTTTTATTTCCACACAAATATTGTCCTACTTACTTTTTTAGAATTGTTTTGTGATTGTAAAATGTTTAAATTCGGTTTCTAGTTATTTAGAGAACGTTGCTCTCTGCAGTATGCCGAAAATGCTTGTTAAATAGGATAATATGTAAATTGACTGTTTTGACCTTCTGAAGTAATTTACAGATTTCTGGGTTTGAATGATATTTAACATTCATGTAATCGTTAACTCGTTTGTAATATTTAACATGAATAGTGAAAAATATATCAAGTAGAAAGAAATTCTGATCTAATTCTTTTACAAATTTACTTAATAGAATTATTTATAGTACTGTTTTAGGCATTTATTGCGCTTGTTATTTCTGTTGTTTTACTATACAAGCATACCAATAAATTATATGCTGTTTTCAATTAACTGTTTAATAATACAAAATATTAACAAAATATAATTTTTATATGGTCAGTTTAGTGCTTTAAAATGCCAGTGTCAGTCTTCAATTGAAGTTTTCTTTGTCATTTTAAAACTTGTCAGTTTGTCTTTATTTTTCTACGAACTAAGTTTGTCCTGTTGATATTCTTAGTTGAGCTGTCTGTTTTTAGCTATTTTTATTTCTAACAGTATTAATAAAGGATGTAAAAGTCTTTTGACCATGTCACTGTATATTCATAATGTTAATTTATTCTACCTTCCTATAAAGGCTAAATCCGTTAATTACCAAAGATAGACGCGAAGTGATGTTCATTCTCGAAACTTTGGAAAGAATTGTGGCAATAACAAAGCTCGGAAAATGATATAAAAGGTTCTATTTTCCGAAATTTTGAAGATTTCACGATTGGTCTACGGAACGGTTAGAATGGCAGTAGTTTTAGACCGTCAAGAGGAAGGAGCTAGGTGTTTTTCCCCGATCCCGGAGAAAACTTCGGCGCTCGTAGTGGTTCCGACCCATCTATAAATTAATGTTATTTTCACTGAAACAATTAAATGTTTCAAGAATGCTTTTTATTAATAAAGAAACATTCTACGTATTTCATTTGTTCAAAAGGAGCCGCTAAGAAGCAAACAGTGCCCGTTCTACCTTGCCCCATACAAGTTTCCTTCTGTGCATTACACGCAGGGCTCTCGACAACTTTGTGTGTAATGAACGGAAGAAAACTGTAGTCTTCCAAATAGTACAGCGCCTGATACGGCTTAATCTCTCGGACCAGTAGCGCGTTATCCACCAAAAGAGGCAATTGCCTGTGCCCCCAATGTTTTATATGAAATATTTCCCTTAAAAAGTTTCCTCGAAGAAAAATGTCCGAAGTCAACACTGTACAACGGCCTCGTAATTCAAAAATTTGCCTGGGCCCCATAAAGCTATAACGTGCCACTGTCTATAAATTTATAATTTATCAATCATTTTATTTTGCGATTTGTTAATTAATCGGTTAAAAAAGATTTGTAACGAAGAGGATTAATGGAATTTCCAGTTTGAACATTTTTTAAAAAATATCATATAATTGAATTAATTGATTTAAATCGATTTATAATAAAGAATTTTATCTCGATAAGCTGTTCCATTTTTAGCCATCGGACTACTACTTTACATTATTAATTGACTCGTCTATTATTTTATGTTTGCATCCTTCGTTGCCTGTTAATTGGAATAACAAAAGTACAGACTAATAATTGTCTGATCATTTAAATGTATTAACTAATCAGTATAAATTATTATTTTTTGCTGACCGTAATAAAGCTTGTGGATACTTCCAGACAGAAGGCGTTTAACTTGTTGCCTGGAAGTATTTAGAAACTTTATTATAGGCCGCATTAACTTCACGAAAGTATCCATAATAATATAAACATTATCGTAATAAATTATAATCGCACGGTGCATAAACTTTATAATATTTTATACCTAATGCACGTATATTTCTTTAACGTCATATTTGACGACATCAATCAATACTCCTACGCGAAAATTTATATGAAACATCAAAATAGTTCGATATACATTAGTGAAAAAAAAATAAATGTTGGACTATTGTTGCTGTGTACTCCATAAGTAATTTTTTAAATCAGTTTTTTACCGATTTAGTTTGATATTTTCCTAAATATATATGTTTAGAATAATTAAATTAGTCTCACAAGTCAGTTTTTTTTTCTGTTAATTCGACGTAGATCTTATAAATCAATATACTGTGTTTGTTTCGATATTGTTTTATTACTTTAAAAGATTGTATCATTGATAATCATTAAATAAATAAATAAATGAACATCTTTTCCAATACAAAACTATTCTTTGCTTTACTTTCTATATTACTATTGTTTTATTTTAACAATTATTTAGCTATTTTAGCAAATATATAGGCCTATATATTTGCACAAACTTCTACGCGCTTTATAAATTGTATACGTCGCATTGTAACGTATGTTAAAATGAGTCGTGTGTGTGTGTATTGGATAAAATACGCATGCATAATTCATTTGCATAAATCTGCAAAAGAAAAAAAAACTATAAAATAAATTTGCTTTTATATATCTTTTACGTGCTACTCAATTCCGAAAATATATCTTATTTTAGATATTTAATTCACGTACAATGAGAGAACTTTTTAAAAGAAATTTTTTAAATTTGAATAACAAATTGACTAAAACTGTAATCCTGAAGATCGATTTTCCTTTAAAAATTTTTTGGAAAATTAAATTAAATAACTTATCCCTTTTCAATGATGCTACGTTGTGACAACGAACATAGTTACAATTTTTTTTTTTAACTATTAAAGTCAACGGAGTTTCTCGTTTAATGTAACGATGATCACATTTTAAATATCACATTGAAAATTAGTTATATTGATATTTCAAAAACGAAAAGAAAAAAATAATTAATTTTTTTATTCCTAGATGGCGTTAGCGTACTTACATTTACTTTCTCTAGCCAGAATTGTATAAGTAATTTGACATTATTTTTAATGTGACAAACTTTTTTAAATTTATTTTGATTATATAAAATTTTAATAATCATTATTACGATAGTTCGATAATAAATTTTATAATTTCATCTAAAATTACATTACTATAATTACTAATAAATCACTTAATAATTCTCTTATTAAAAACTGCAAATCATTATAATATTAAGTAATTTCTTGTAATATATATAACTGTATTTTTTAATTATTAAACACTTTTAATTAACTTCTTTGTACTGTTCTCAAATCATGCAATTTAAATTTCATCCACTTCTAATTAAAGTAGAAGGCTGAAACTTTGAGGGCTTACTTAAGTGTTTAGGAAATGCGTTTTTATGCCCCATCCTCCCCAAAACCTAATAAACATACACTAATCATGATATGTGTGTAAATGCACTATATGATGGGTGGGGCCACTCACCATCCTCAACACAAATCTCCAGAAATATGACCATAAAACAATTTTTTTTTTAAATACCAAACCTTTTTGTAAATTAAAATACTTATTTTCATTGTAGAAAAATATATCCATGAGCAAATAATATAATTTGTATATATTTAATTGTATAATGAAGTTTATTTTTATGTTAGTATTAAATTGTTGTATGATAAGAATAGAAAATATTTTGAAATATTCATAGTTTTTATTTACAAGAATTAGATTTAATTTTCTTTTTATTAAAGATTAAATTTTTTTCAAAAAATATTGCACATCTTATGAATCCAATTATAATATTTTCAAATCTTAATCCATCTTCGTTTGTATAAAATACTCTCGGTATACCGTATACAGGAATATTTTACATAGTTTTGAACTTTATTGTTTATTTTCAACTGTTTCTATAAATTGGATAAAAAGTTTATTAAATTTATATATTTTATATATATATATATATATAAATCTTTCAAATGTTATTAAAAATGGAATTGCTGATTTACAGTTATAAAGGAAAACTGAATTTTATATTAACAAATTGAAAACTACAATGGAAAAAAAAAAATTCTATGCAACAGAGTAAAAAAGTAGTTGACTTTAATATAAAAACACTATATAAAACTTTATGTATAAATCATATATTTTATTTATTTATTTATGCAAAAGAATGCAGTAGCTCACATTTGAAAGAGAGATATGTCAAAATCCTTATCTTAGTAAAACAAAAAAAAACTCAGATAGAAAAACATTTTTTTCCCCCCTTTATCATAGCAAGTGCTTTAAGATATGTTAGATGATTAGAGCATTCCACATTAAGCCAAAACAGGAATGCGGTTAACACTTATGGCTAGAAGTATTTTTCAGTTTGGGCTTTTTTTCTTCTTATCATCTATATTTAGGATATACCATTTTTCAATCATTTGAAAAATATTCAAATGAGTACTTGTGAAAAATCTTTGATTTTTTTCTTCTTAAACTGTTTATATTGATGATAAATATTTATCAAAAATTATATTATGTTACTATTTACTTGCTAACAAAAAATGAATTACTTGTATTATCACGTAACATGTTTGATAGGATAACAGGATATAGTTAGATTTAACTTAATTCACTGAAAATCTAATCGTAAAAATTCGATTCTTTTAATTGTTTAATATTCATATACGTAATTATCTTCATTTGAAATTTTTAATTATTTTTTACATATATGATAGAGTTTCTGTCGTGTAGAATTTAGTGAAAAAATCCTGAACTCGGTTAATCTTGTCCACGCTTATCTTTCGCAAAACAATTTATTGAATTTTTTTTAACTTATTATTTAATGTAAATAATATAGTGGTGTTTATTTCAATAATCTTTTAATCATTATCGTTTATAGTTATTATTTTGTAATATATCTCAAAATTATATATTGAGAAATATTACAAATAGCAACTATGAATGATGATAATAGCACTAGTGATAACGTATTAAAAATTCTATACTTTTGAGAAACTACTTGAAAAATTGTGTAAGATGTGTATTAGGTGTGGCGAGAAAAGTTTTGGAAAATATTTATATAAGTATTCTCTTCTTTTTATTGATAGTAATTCATATTACCTATATAAAAATTAACTTAGTATATGAATTAAATTTCGTGTTTATATGTAAAATTGTTATAGTTATATATACATTCAGAAAATTAAAAAAAAAAAAAGAATTAAATAGTTTTTATAAAATTTAAAAAATTTGAATGTTATGAAATAAATCCAAAAAATAAGATGAAATAGTTTATTTTGTAAACTTATTTGCATAAAAGACAATTTACTTAATTGCTTAATACTGTAAAAATTTGATTTTAAAAAAGTTTAAAATTACAATTAAGAAAATTAATTCAGAGTTAAAATTACAGTTTTATTATTGCTGTTAAGTAAATTTCTATATATATATAATCTTACATTTAATTTGCAAAAATAAAAGAAAAATAAGAATGTATTAAAAAAAATCTTAATTTGATGATTGTACATACAAAAGCAAATAAGAGAAAAATATTTTCTTATACCTAGTTTATCGTCGTCATTTTGATTTTGTTTATCCTGGCAAGTTGGTAACTTCGACCGTTTTTCTTTAGCAGAAGATCGCTACTCTAATAACTCGGGGAGTGTATTCGAATGCATTTTTTTAAAATTGCCAAATATATTATATATGAATGAAAGAGTTAGTAACATCAATTATATTAAATGCAAATGTGGCATGTCATGCACAATAGCCATTAATTGATTCTGGTTGCTGATAGTAACCAGACAAATCAATTTATGAAATTTGATAACTACAGCTGACATGCATTTCATACTTTAATTTTCTAAATTACTAAGAGAAAAATAATATCATTAAAACAAAATTTAAAAATGTCTCTTAGTATAAAAATATTTCTTAAATTTATATTTTAAAATTAATTAGAATATCATTATAGAATAAATATTAGAAGGAATTTTGAGATTTAGAATAATATCTATAAACACAGTTTTCATTGATTTTTTACAAGCAGTTTTTCTGTAAAAATATAAATACAAAATTCAAATTTAAATACAAATATAAATATATTTCATATATTTTTTAAAATTATAAATTTGTAAAATATATGAAATTCAAATTCAAAATTCAATATTTCAAAATGCTGAGAAAAATACAAAGATAAAGAATAGATTGATATGATAAAATATGGAAAAAATCTTACAACAGATGTAGTAAAAAGTTATTGAGATTGTAATAATAATAAAATTTTAAGGATTATATATGTTTATTTAATTGAAACTTAAAGATTCAATGTATCATTAATTTAAACTAAGACTAACAAAATCTGTTTCATTAGAGAATTAATACTACGATGACTACAATCAAAACATAATCAACCTTGAATACTTTTAAGTCCATGCAAGTGAAGTTTATCTTCAGAATTCAAATTTTGAAACAGATTTAAATTTAAAAGCATGTAATACTTTGTTATTTTGTAATGAGTAGACTTCTCTAATAATGAACCGGGATGTTCATAAGTGCTCAAGACTTGTTTTCATGGTATTTGTTAAGTATTAGTTATCCAATCAAGTAGATTGTGAAGATTTTTAAAATGTTCTTTTATTTTTCAAATTGTAAGTTTTATATTTTGTATATATAATATATATAATTTAATTAACAAAAATTCGTTAAAGTATACAACTGTTACACAAAACATGAAGAACACTAAAGAAATGCACACTTAAACAAAAAATATATTTGGTCCAAATAAGACCAAAATCCATAGTAACCTTTTTCTGAGAAAGGCCATGTGAGCTGTAAGAGAAGTCTGGGGCCAGGTACAAAAGATTTAGTCAAAGATTTACATTAAGATTTCCTTATTTCAAAATAACAACAGAAGTTAATATACTTTAAATTAGTTTAGATGTTGATGGTAAAACATGTTGGTAAAAAGAAACTATGTGGGCTAGAAAAATATATTTTGAGAGCCTATTTGGCCTGTGGACAGTCCCTGACATACAGATGATTAAAGCATTCAAAACTGCTAGGACTTTTTTAATATTATTTCTTTGGATAAATGCATTTTTTTATACACAACTGTTCAAAGAAGTGTTTACAGTTTGAATATTATTTGAGATTTAAATTTTTTTATAATTTTTTTTTACATATTATTATTTAATAAGCAAATAAAAAATTTGAAGACGTACCCCTGTGATCAAAAAGTATTGGAAATGGTTCAATAAAATGCAAAGATTTGATTGTATTCATCAAAATTTATTTTATCCCCTTTAAAGTAATCCCTTCCCACTGCAGTGCACTTATGCCAATGTTATTTTCCAATCCTTGAAGCATGCTTTAAAGTCGTTTTCGTCAAACCCCTTCGGGGCTCACATCAAATTCTTTTATGAGTATTTTGCAGGCATTTGATTGTATGGCATCAGTATGACCATAAAGTGGAAATTTTAGTTGAGGAAACAGGAATAAAATCACACCGTACCATATCACATGAATATAGAGCTTGTGGAACCATATTTGTTGAACTTTGGCCAAAAATTCAAGAACAACATGAGCATTGGTAAGCAGGTGTATTATCATGGTGCAAAATCCATGAGTTTCCTTGCCACAAAACAGGTTGTTTTCTATTAACTGCTTTATGCAAATAATGCAAAACACTCAAATAATAATCTTTTGTTAACAGTTTGGCCAGTCGGAAGGAATTTGTGATGCACAACATCATAACAATCGAAGAAAACAGTCAACATGACCTTGATATTTGACTGACTTTGATGTGGTCTTTTCGATCTTGCTTTACCTTTTAAGCATCATTCACTGAATTGTTGAACTGCTTCAATGTCAAAAATGAAGATCCATGTTTCATCACCCATAATGATGTATTTTAAGAATGATTCAGCTCAAGAAAGACATTGTTGAATTTTTTCCACAAACAACATTTTTAGGACAACTCAAGTAGCAATGCACTGCAAATCCAAATGAGCTTTTAAAATTGCTTGACAAGATCCAAATGATACTGGAATATGTTCAATAATGCCCCTAATTGTTAAATGATGATGTTTGAGCCCCAAATCTCTGATTCTAGCAACATGTTGTTTGTTAGAAGTGGATTCCAGAGCATTGTTCATTATCAATGCATTCTCTTCCTTGAACATCTAGTATCACTTAAACTCTTGTTTGATAGACTATATCACCAAAGGTTGTTTACAATATTTCCAACATTTTTCTAACAATAATTTTATTGTGAAAACAAAATTTAATGCATGTTCTTTGATCAATTATACTCAACATTTTGAAAAATTGTCAGCACAAAAATTGTTTACATAAAACAAGTGTTTATTTGCAAATTAAAACAGATGATGACACAGATTGCTGCAAGATGTCAATGAAAGTCATACCAAATGACAAAAATAAAATGACAGTGCCCTCTTGCATGTGCACAGTTTAAATGAACCATTCCCAATACTTTTTGATCACCGTAGTATGCCATGTATTTAGTGCATTTATTAAAATCTTGCTTCTAATTCTGTAATTCAGTATTATTATGATGTAAACTATATACTATATTTATGTACTGTACATATATAAATTTCATCCATTTGAAGATAAGTCTTAAAGAGCTTTTGCAAGTAAGATTTCTAATATATTTTTATTTTATTTGTTTGTACACAGTTTTCTTACATAATAAGTTCAAACCACCCAGTATTTTTTTCATAGATGGTACTAAAGTTACCATTAACTTGATATACAGGGTGATCAAAAGTAGGTGGACATTAGGTGGAATAGGGTTTGTGTTAGGGTTATACTATAACAATGATGTATATTTAACTTGGTTATGGTTGAAAAATTACATCAGAGATGCATTTCAAGAAATTAATACACAAAGATACTTGTGCAAAAATGTTTGTCAAAGCATGAAATAGTGAAATGTAGACTTCAAAGCTGTGTAAATTGTGACGGACAGCAGTTTGAGCACCAGAATTGATAAAATTGTAATGTATTAGTAAACATAATTTTATACCTAATCTCAAAATTTGTATGTATATATAATCTCAATAAATGTTATCATTTACTGTCCACTTACTTTTGGTTCACCCTGTGTATTAAAACACTATATTTTACATCACCATTTGCCGTAAATAATCGGGCTAACGTTTGGATATTTACGATTAAAGATTATAAATTTGTCTTTGGCTTATATACGCTGGAAGAGGAGATCGGACCAAAGGCCTGGGTAGTGTAACTTGCAACACGACCCCACAGTAAGTGGGATTTGTGGGTTCGAGTCCTGCTTTGGGCCGATTCTTTTCTTCCAGTTTAATTTAAATTATATAAATTATTATAATTATTAATTTTAATAAGAGATGGTGCCTAATGCCTACCTCAAGTGCCAAATTTATTTATAATCTTTAATTTCGTATATATCTAAAAGTTAGCCCGATTATTTACAGCAGTTGGTGATGTATTGGCTTAATGTTATCGGGTTTAGTGAGTGTTTATTTGTACACTATATTTTAGATGCTGCTTAAGATAAATCTAAGAAATTATCTCTAATGAAAATGCACAATTACAAACAGTTTTTAAAAAATTCTTATTATAATTTTATAATAGTTTATTGATTGCAGAAAATGATTTTGCATTTAAGCAGAAAGATTTCTATTTAAATTGAAATTTGCAATTTATAAAATTCTTGTGCCCTTTTGTCTTTGTTTATATAATTATGGACATTTAGCTTTATAATGACAAATCACAAAATATACCATATTTTCTGGTGTATAAGACGACTTTTTAACCCAGGAAAATCTTATCAAAAGTCGGGGTTGTCTTATAGGGTGAGTATATCCCAAACTCTATATTTTAACTGTGAAAGTCGGGAGTCGTCTTATACGCCGGAAAATACGGTAATAGAAATATTTCTTACAGTTGTTAGATATTCATTTGAAATCTAAAAGAATTCTGTTACATTTTGTTTATATAGTTCTGTTTAATGTGGTATGTATTTAAATTGTCATCAAAAGACAATTAGTATCATAAGATTTTTTTATTTTATTTTAATAATCAAAATATTCCAATTTATTTGTGATCCCTAAATTAAGTTCGGTAAATAATACATAACAAATAACTTAAATATTATTTTATGTATTATATTTTCGCTACTGACCAGCATGCTGGTTAAACTGTGATCAAAATATAAAATTAATCAGATGTAGCCAACTAATTGTTAATTAAACGTTAAAGAAAACATTCTTCCAAGTACAATAAAATAACAACATTGTAATTTGACTGACTCAGGAAGGGTTGATCAAGATATTGATCAGGAAGAGTTTTCATTTGCAAGAGGACAAAACAATTAATGTCTTATTGACGTAGTAGTAGTAGTAGTAGTTAGTGGGGGCTACACTGACCATCTACCCTGACCTTAAAATAACACTTTCCTCTCAAATTTTACACAAAGCCAATGTTAACTGGTGTAAGCTGAGATAATTTACTGCAAGTTTCTTAAATTTAATGTGTTTATTTTTGAATCAAATAACCATAAAATACACATAAAAAGAAGTACGTTCAGAATTTCAAGAGTATCTCGTGTCGTTAGAAAGACGATAAAATGAAGAAATTAAACATATAATCGTAGTTTTTGATGCTGACAGTTTCAGTTTTAGAATAAAAATTCATTGGTTTTTTAATGTGCCCTCCAGAGAGGATGTACGGCCTCACTTAAACCGGCATGCTGGTCATTCTGCGAAAATATGGTAAAACATATTACTACATATATTTAATGAAGTTTCTTTTACTAGCCGTTTTGTGTTTATTTTAAGTGAAAACATTATAGACTTTAACTATAATCAAAATTTACTTGTTAAAGACAAATTTTTCATTTGAGAACTGTAGATATAGAATTTGACGACAAAAACAGATTGAAACGATGACATTGATATATAATTTTTAAATTTATTTAAAAAGACTACTTTTTTTAGTCAAAAAGTTATTTTTCATTATCTATTTGGCATAAAAATAGAAGCAGTTCCACTAAAAACTGCATTGTAATAAAATTTCAAAATAATGCATTATTATTAATAATAATATTTTATCTCTGATATTTTAAAATATAAAGTGAATATGTTTTTGGAAGTTGCCTCATCATGTAATGATTGCCTTATTTTCGCAGCATTATTCTCAAGAAGGTTGTCATGATTATTACAAATGAAAATACTGTATGTAGTAATGTTAATATACACTAGTATGTTGTAGTACATCCTATTATATGTTAGCATTATTGATTCAAATAAACAGCAATCAATGGAAAACTGAGCAAGCTTATTTTTCTGAGAAATTTCCAAAGAAACAATGTGATTTGCATATTATATTGCAGAGATCAGATTAATCACTATATCTGATTTGTTATTACATAATACTTAATAGTATGATAAATGATGATTTATGTTGATTTAGTTATACTCTAGATTAACCCCCTCAGTTCTCACAGAACTATATAAATGATGAAGATGAGATAAAATATCTCAAAAAGCATGGTATATCATGAATAAATTTCCGGGCTCCTTAAAACTTTCAAATTTAGTTGATTTTATTGTTTAAGATGAAATCATTTATTACTGAAAAATGGTAGTTATTGCTCTCTTGTTTTTTATATAAAAACAACAAAACCAATATTAAATATATCAGGTATATGTCACACAGGTAGACAAAAAGAATATAACTTCAAAACCAATATATTTATTTTGTTTTTATCGTCATTATGAATGCTTTATAAAATTTATACTTTCTTATTATATGCACTCGATTATTTTATTAGACTTGTATCAATTATATAGTAATATAATACCATTCATATGTTACTGAACGTGCAAGCAATAAGAATGGATTGAATAAATGAATATTTACACTTAAGGAAAAATAGTTATTCATATTATAAAATAGTAAATGTATATAATAGAGCTAAGATGATATTGTATTAATAAGAAATGATTAAAGCATACAGTTATCTTTTGTTATAAATGTTGCTTTGTATGATATTAAAAAAGAAGACACTTAAACATATATGACTTGTCATTTTGAAAAATTATAAGAGAGATCATTCAAAAACAAATAAGTTATTTTCAGATTTTAAGAGTTAAAATGTAACACGTAATATTTTTTTTATATTAATAACATTCTCCAAACTCTAAAATCATGTAAGATTATAAATTTTTATTTAGATTATTATGATGTGTTTGATAAAGCAATTGTCTTAGTTTCTATCAGAATGATAATTTATTATTTACATTTAATACTATCCAAATCTTTATTCCTTTACTCTGTTAGAAGTCGTGCTTTTATTGAGTAAGAAAAAACAAATGTGTTTATAAAACAAATGACAGTAAAACATTTTGATATAAATTCATTTATATCTTGCAAAACTATTTAAATATTCTTTAAGTTAATAGTATTTTTTCATTCACTTTAATAACCACTTAAAAGGGTTTTTCAGATGAATAAACCAAATGTGTCCTTCAAATCCGACGTTCACCCAAGTTCAAGATTACTCAGAAGACAATTAATTTTCAGATATTTTATTTAAATGCATTTTGGATCAGAATTCTTGCCAATCCCTCTTCAGTAAAGATGCAATCTGTGACAGAGCCTACACCAAAATTTTGGACTCTGAAATCTATCACAGTGACCTGTTACTGTGATTGATTTCGAGTTGTACCTTATTGCCAGATATAATTCTCAGATATTATCTGAGAATTAATCGTCTTCTAAGTAATTCTTCAATTCGGGTGATTATCAGATTCGAAGGACATAACATTTCAGTTTATTTGTCCAAAAAAAAAATCTCTTTTAAGTAGTTATAAAAGTGACTGTAAATACATTATATTATTTTAAATAAGTTTTTTTCTGCCCTTTGGGCACTAAAAAGGACCTTTCTACTATGCTCATCATGGATTCTGCCAGACCCACAATGGCCAACAAATGGAGAAAAGTATTATTTACAAAGATGTGGAAAAAGGCAAAAACTGAAAACTTTTGGCTGTTTGGCTACCATTAGATCTACCATGATGAAATTAAGTATGTACTCTAATGAGAAATTAGTCAAATTTTACGTTGTACACCAACAAAATTGAGATAGGCTTGAAAAGATAGTTTCTTGCAGATATTGCTGCCTTCCATCTCTACTGTTGTATTTGACAAAAAAGACAATATCTGCAGAATTGATGAGTGCAGAATCGAAACAAAAACATAAATCCAGAGAAAAGCTTATATAACTTATGCCACTTATAAAATAGAAAGAACTTATGGAATACAAGCATTAATATAATGATGTGACCAAATTAGCACAGATAGATTTTTCCAGAATGATCTTCTGTTTTCTGGCATTTTGGAAACCAATGTTGTGGTGATGACTTCTTCTTCTTCAGAATCCCTCTTTGTTTGTTGGTTTGTTTATTTGTTTTGTTAGTTATGCAACACTTGGACAATCTGCCTAGGGGGATGCCTAGGCGGTCTTTTAAGGTAACTAGCCCCTATTTAGGCATTAAAGACATAGAAAAAAACCCAGAAAGCTCCAAGTGGCCAACCCGTCCTGGCGAGGTGCCAACCCATGACCAAACTACTAGTGTTCAGGGAATGGAACTACTTGGACCAAATCCCTCTTGGTCTTGTATTCTGGAGCCCAGAAAATGTTGCCCTTCATGACTACTTCAAGAAGACATCTGATTAAACAATCATATATTCTAAGTCAAAATCAGTTTTATATAGACATGTTGGAGGGTCCTCCTCTGTAAATTTCACTCAACAATATCTAGCAGTTTTGGTATGTCACTACATGCATTTTTGACACAAATGAGATTGGTAAAATAATGTAAGTCAACAGTTTCCATGGTGTGAACACACATGGATTTAGTTGATGTTGCACAAGTATTTTCAAAATCTGAAAAATAGACACATTTTTGTACATTTCATCTTTTGCTCTATCTAAACACCAACCAAATGCCAAAATTCTATCAGGCTAGTTTAAGGCTAATTACTAAATAAATTACGTAAGCAATTTGACTTTAGAGGGAGGCGTTAGGCGCATCTCGTATTAACATTAATATTTTGCTCTATCATCTCATGGATTTTATCAGTGGCAATGAATGTGTGACTACTGACAAATCACTCTATGCTTATGACTTAACCAGTTTCATGAGCATAGAGTACAAGGCCTCAATTTTTATTCTGGTCAACAATCTAGATTTCATTACTATGATTGTGTTTTCAAAGAAAGTACACTACCACAGTAATGAAATCTAAAAGCTCAGTACAATGCTATTTCACTTCCAAGCACTTGAACACTCATAGTCCTTATGATGACATCACTAAGGTTACTGAAATTGTGAGTAATGATGTGTTAGATAAAATTGACTTAACTATTTTCAGACATATTATAATGATCAAAACAGCATGAAAACATGTCTGCAGTCTGTACTAAGCATGTGGCCCAGCAAAAACAAAGGCATTATTTTAGATTATGAGCTTTATTTGGTTGTATATTTAGATTGCAACATTCATTAAATTTAATAATTAGATTGGTTTATTTTGTATTAAATATTCTACCTTTATGTTATTTATTACTCATTTGAAATTATTTCTTTATTTTTTTAGTTATCAATTATGCTTTTGAATCTAAATAGTTAATTTGAATAAAATAATTTTATTTATGAATTCTATATTTTTGTAAGATTCATATATTTTTCTTTCACCAGAATTTAGGAATCAAATGACTACTATTGAAGAAGAAATAAGAGATCAATTTTATAAGGTTAGTACGAGGATATATTTAACTTTTGGCATAAACATGCAGAATTTAAAAATAATGTAAAAAATAATTTATTATGTTTAAAAGTAATAACTATGTAATAAATTAATATGATTTCCTAGTCAATAATTTATCTTTATATGTATATATTATTTTCTATAGTTTACTTGAAATGAAAATATTCATTTCATTTCGATATGTAACCAGTTCGGACACCGTTATTTTCTAGGAATTATTGCATCCATAGACTTCAAAAATACTAGCCAATCAACAATTTTACTTTACCAAGATACATTTCGGAAATTACAATATTTCCCTCTTCAGTGGGCTTTCTTTCATACAAGCTAAACAAGACGCAAACATTTTTTCTATACTCTCATACAATTTTTCAATATTCCAATCATTTTTTACTAACCTGTACCTTCATTTGTTACTTTTCACCTCATTCACCAGCATTGAGGAGAGTTGGTGAATGAGGTGAAAAATAACAAATGAAGATACCGATAGCAAGCACTGTGGATAATATGTACAGTTAAGGAAAAGAACACAGGAAAAAATGATATTATTGTGGAAATTAGTATAAATGTTTGTGCCGTGTTTAGCTTGTATGAAAAGAAACCCCACAGAGGAGGGAAATATTGTAATTTCCAAAATGTATCTTGGTAAAATAAAATTGTTGATTGGCTAGTATTTTTGGAGTCTATGGATGTGATAATTTCTAGAAAATAACAGTGTCTGAACCAGTTACATATTTAAATTAAAAAGAAAAAAAATTGAATAGAAGCAGGATAAATCATATTCATTTCATATTCTGTTATGTTTAAGCCGATTCAAATTTGGCTTTTCTATAGTACAAAAAGTGGAAAAAATAGAGAATAATATGAAATCATGGATCATAAATTTATTATTTTTTAATGAAAAAATTTTAATGAACTATTTTATTAGCCAGTATAAATGAAAATATATAAATTGACTTAAGAACTATATTGAAATAAATAAAATTATTCAGTTCAGATTCATTCTTTTTTGTTTGGAGTTTCTACAGTTGCAATAAAATTAATTCCAAAACTGAACATTATATTCTTTGTTGAGTTTTTATAACTGATTTGACTGCACAATTTTATGATAGTAATATTTTTAAATTGGCTAACTTGCTATTGAAAATGTTTGCTTAGTGTCTCTGTTCATATCAGCACATGCACCTTATGACCATAATTAGAAAAAGCAATTTTTTCAATGCACTAACTACATCACATTGGTGAAGTTGGTCAAAAACAGTTCTATGGGCATTCATTCCGGGTCCACAATTGTCATACCTATCATCTTGTACTCTTCACCTTCTTTCTCTTTTCATATTCTCATGTTACTTTTGATGGAATAAAATTACTATATAAGTTGATAGTTGGCAATTTCTACTTCTTTGTCTATTATTAATCTGGTGGAGACAGAATGCTGCAAGTATTGACTTGGCTTCACACAAATCATTGACATAAGAGAGAAGATGGAAATTGTTGAATATCACAAATGAGAAATTAAAGATGCGTTCAAGATTGGGGAACACAAGCTGCAGAAATTGTCAAGAAACAAGAAGAGTTACTAAATCCTTGGCATCATAATGACAATGAGCAGCAAATCTAATAGTCACAAGTTGAAATAACACACTCATTCACAAAATGGTCATAGAATGGTTACAATTTTAAACTGAAGTACAGACAAATGGTTATGAAATACCTAATATTGAATAGATTATAGATAATCAGATTTATATAAAAACAGTAATCAGTTTTTTAACTAAAACAGAATCCATTTAAAAAGTAAACAAAATTAACAATTGAAAGAGTCACATCTTCAATTATTCAAACAAACATTTTAAAAACATGCTGTTTTTTTCTTTAACTAACTGTGTGCATTTTATTTTTATTTTTCATTGATCTCGTGAAGATATTGTTTTGGAATTTGCACGTAATTTAGTTATTCTTGTTTTTGAAATTACATGTTTTAATCTTTGTATTTCAAAATGTATTTTATTATTTTAGTTTTATTTCATTTAGTTATTAATAAATTGAAGATATTAAATAACATTAATATACTTATTAACAGCTGCATATCTAATCTATATATAAATAAATATATGAAAATAAAACTCGACAGTTTAAAAATGTCTTAGTTTTAAATTTTACTTCTACTTTTTTAAATATTGAATTTTAAAATATATAATTCTAGTAAACCAAAAATTATCATTTAACTGAGGTTTCATATTATCTGAGATAAATTGTGGAAGAGTACTTTGTCAGTAAAGAATGTAGTATGGTATAGGACTAGAAGTTTTCAAAGAATTTTTTCTGGTGACTTCCTCAAAACAATACGAACTTTAAGAATATTAAAGAGCTTTTAATTGTAATCATTACTTTAATAAATGTAAATTGTAATTAAAGTGTTATACAATAAAACACTTTAATTTTAAAATTATTATATTCATTAAGTAGTCCTAATCTAAAAGTAGGTGCATTGCATATATTAATGGATCTAAATCAAGTTTATTTAATAAGTGTTAGTTTATCAAACAATTTTCATTCCGTGTTAAATAAACAACGACTAACCCGTTATATGAAAAGACCAACCACTGCCGAATTTTCTAGCTCGATAATTCGGCAGTTGGTGTCTTTTCGTTCCATGTTATTTTAGTTTATGATTATCTGAAGTACCTTTGCACGGTCCATGTAACCTTGGATAATTGGAATCCTACATTAAATATTTTTATAGCGTCCTTTTCATATTATAAAAATATTTTTCAGTTTCATAAGATTTGATAAAATCAAGTGAAAGGTTAAATATCTGTATTTGTGATGAAAATACTAAAATATTAACAGACAATTTAAAATATGTACGTATTAAGGATTTTAGATAATCTGTTCAATGTCTTAAAAAATCTATAAAATATTAATTACTGACTTGTATAAATTTATAAAGTCATAACTTATTCATTTTTTAAATGTGGTTAGTTATTTTAATTGTTAATGATAAGCAACACTTATGTGATATATTTGTATTATTGTATGTATCTTTGAATATTAGATTTTTTTACACACATCCAACACATGTATATATGTAGATGAGGATTTTTAATTATTACATATTACACAATAGTAACTATACGATATTAAAAAAAACTTTTTTTACAACGCAAAAATTTGTTTTGTTTTATGTGATTTTTCCTTTAATATTTAGAATCCCGAAAAATTTTTTAAATTAAAAATAATCATCATAAATTACTTTCCAATTTGTTGTTATATTATTCTTCTAAATATAATTCTTATACAAAATATATTTATTTATTATACTAATATTTGTAATTAATTTTGAAAATTATAATGCAATATTTAATAAATAATTTGATGTCTTTCAGACTTAGAAAAGATTCATTAAAGATTAGGAGTGTCACTCCTAATTCCTTTTTTGTAAACAGGACACGCATTGCAGGGAGACTACAAATTGATAAATGACATTAAAATATACTGTTGTCTACTATGAAAGATACTTAAATTTGATATTCTATTGCTTCCTCTTGTTTCACAACAATGATTTAAAAGGCTTAGTCATTTCGTATCATAACAATTTTCAATACAGAAATATTAAGCAATTGTTTACTTTTTTGTTATTAAATAACAGTTACAATGATAAAATAAGTTGATTTAATAATTTTTGTATAAGATGCATAGTAAAATAGAATAATTTTTATTACTTCCTCTTATTTCATATTAACTATTAGTTTAATGTGTTTTTAATCATATTCCATCCCTAATATATTTCTTTAAATCAATTCATTCATTTATTATTATAAAGAAGTATTAGCAAATGTAAATGCATAATAACTTAATATTGAATTGATTATAATTGATTTAATATGACATAAAGGATGTTTAGGAAGTGTTTGACCAAATTTCACAGACCTGTAGGATGGGAAATGTGAATAAAAAGTCTAGGGCAATTTTTTGATCGGAAGCTTAATTAGCAAATTATTAAGTGTCAAACTGTAGTAACGTTATTTCTATTTTTTCTTTTTTTAAGTCTATATAACATAACAATGATTAAATTTGTTTACTAATCATAATTTTTTTATTGAACAGCTCATCTGGCACCTGGCTTATTTTAACATATTCAGCAATCAATGACATCACTATACTTAAATGCTTAATAACTCATTAAGTAAGCTAAAGATGAAAAAATTGTCCTCAACATTTTTATTCAAGTTCTCTTAAGTCTATGAAATTTGGCCAAACATTTCTAAAACATCCTATGTGATATGAGTATATGACGATTAATTGTCGAGATAGGTAAATTTCTGTGTATTTTATGAAGTGGACATTTTTAGAAAAGTGAATAATAATAAATAAGTCTCTGAAATGAGCAATTATTTTATTTTAATCTTGTAATAAACAAGTCCATTTGCTTATAGGTAAGTCAAAACAACAGAAAATTCTAATGCATTCATAGTGTCACTCTTACTATAATAAAACATTTTTCAAGATGATTCACATTACATCATCAGATCCATGAAAAAGAAAAATTACAACTGAAAATATATAGTAAATACTATCAGCTATTGTAGATTTATTTGTATGACAAATTGAATTTTCCTCAAAGTGATAATTTTTTTCATCATTATTTTAATGAATAAATTTGTTTAGATAAACTTATTTGTAATTATTGTTAATAACCTTTTGTTAAGTTATTTTTATTTTTAGAATATTATTTTGGACCTTCAAAAAATTTTAATCCCATTTTGTGTTTCTGTGTTTCTTAGACATTATAGAATTAACAATTCAAATTAGTTTAGAATCTGAATTACAAATTCCAAAATATTTCAGAAATTCAAGAACCAAATATTAAGCTAAAAACTCAAAATAAAAATAAACTTTTGGACAAAAAGCTATTTTTATTCCAATTCAAATTAGTTTATTGAATAATAGACAAATAATTGATTTAAAATAAAGATGATTAATTAGACAAATTAAAGGGTCAGTTAGAGTATTGTGTAATAAGATACATTTGTTTTCTTCTAAACTGATTATGTAGTTTGAATATTGTAAAAGTTAATTGATTTTTGTTATAATCAAATCATACATTCTTTTTAGTTTAAAATTCAATATATATATAATCATTTGAAAGATCAAACTGCAAAGTTCAGAGAACTTTGCAGTAGGATCTTCAAATGATTGAAAGAAAACTGGAATTATTCTTTATTTGGTAATGTGTTTTTGTCATCAAAAGCTATACTAACTTTGCAAAAAAATATAAACCAGTGATTCCCAAACTTTTTTGAGCCACTGCTTCTTGGTTCCATAAAGTTATACCCAATACCCCTAACTCATTTCCAAGTCTTTCTCTTGTGTGAGAAAGGCTTGGAAAACTTTTCTATAAAATGAAACTTACACTTTGTGTGCTTACCATACATTGTTCTCCACATCTGAAAACCATTAAATGCAATGTTTTTTCTTACTTGTTTTGAAAGGGAAAGGTCACTGACCCCAACTTTTGCCTATGGTCACAGTTCAGTACCCTGCCTCAGGCAGCCCTTCTGTCCAATTGCTTCTTTTTGCTCCCCTAGAGTTACTCACTGCCCACACTTGGTAGTGCCCACTTTGGGAACCATTGATATAAATGAATAACATTTGTGAATTATTTTGCTAATTGTTTTCCAATACCATCTCAAATAATATAGCAAAAAGTTCTTTAATAAATTTAATTTGAAAATCCAAAGGAGTTAAATCTATAGAATATATTGCTTAGAACATAATTCCTTTATGCTTAAATCAATTATTTGAAAAACAGTGCATTTACTTTCTTTGTTGTTGGGATCACTGACTGTAATTACATTAAATAATTCTTGAAAATTCCATAATCCTAACTATAAGTAAGAAAATTGAACCGAGAGATAAGATTATGGACTTGAGTTGCTTTAGAGTTTGTTTATTATATCTAAAAATATAAAAATTAATCTCTGATCTATATTTTCATAAGTCTAACTATACAATGATGTTTTGTTTCTGCAGGTGTATGGAAACTCTATTGGTAATTCAATGATCCAAAATATAGAATTTAATTATATTTATTTTGGTTGATTACATACATTATTATGTGCATTTCAGGCCAACTTTCATTTTAAGGCCCCTCATCACTAAAATTATTGAGAAATAGATATAAGTACAAAACTAATTAAAAATAATAATAATAAAAATGTAATGGTAATATCTATCTTTGTATTGAATCAACTATCTCCTTAAATTCAAAAGTACAGTAGTGAACCGAAAATCGGAATCAATTGGGGACTGGGGTTGTTCAGATTAGGGATTTGTTCCGATTATGGTTTATGTACGAAAAAATATATTAATCTGTCCGATGTTCAAATTTTTCTCCGTTGCGTGTCGCTTCCTGTTGAATTTTCGTCGATTTTAAGCCTAACGAAAATTTTTATAATAATAATTGAGGTTATCGTATCGTTAAAAATTATTTCTGCATTTTGTACAAACAAAATAAATATATTAAAGAATATAAAAAACATGAAAATTATACTTTAGAAGTAAATTTAGTATCAAAAACGTTCGATTCAGCACGACACAGTCCAACTGAAAATTGTGCCGATTACTGGCGATTCTGATTACCGGGGTGCCGATTTACGAGTTTCTACTGTACACAAACATAACATGGAATATTTTTAACACTGATACATTAGGCAAATAATAATCAGAACTGATACCGTAAACCATAGATGTTTTATGCTAACTTAATAAAATGTTGGTGTTTAAAAGTAAACTTCATATTACTCTAAAGCAGTGATTCCCAAACTTTTTCAAGCCACTGCCCCTTGGTTCCATAAAGTAATACTCAATGCCCATTTTCCCTCATGGGAGAAAGGCTTATTCTTAGAAAAACTTTTCTATGAACCTGACACTTTGTATCCTTACAAAACATTGCTCTCAACACCTGGAAACTATTAAATGCAATGTTTCTTCTTGCCCATTTTAACAGAGTAAAAGGAAAAGTTTCAGTGATCCCAACCTTCACCTATGGTCACCATTCAGTAATCTGTCTCCAGCATCCCGTGTCATCCACTTGCTTCTTTTTGCCCTCTAAATTTACTAACTGCCCATGTGGTGGTAGCATCCACTTTGGAAACCACTGCTCTAAAGTATAACAAAATTATGGCCATCTGATTTACCATTCCCTGAACTACCCTCACAATCAAGAGATAATGTCATACTACTACTTGGTGATTTGAACTCCTTCACACATGTTTATGTTTAAGACATATAGCTGCATCATGTTTTAATCTTTTTCCTAGGGTTCTGCCAGTCTTACCTATCTAATAATAGCGAGGTTGAGGCCGAAGTTTTAAATGCAAAAACGTGTATGTCGGACGTTCAGCGCCGCTTTCCTGTAAGCCTAGAAGTTTGACAATGGAGTTTGGAATGTCAAGCGTAATTCTGCTGACTTCCCAAACACCATTGTCAAACTTCTAGGCTTACAGGAAAGCAGCGCTGAACATCCAATGTACACGTTTTTGCGTTTAAAACTCAGCCTCAACCTTGCTAATAAGAGAACTGACATGAACATTGTAAACTGTAAACAATACCTACATTATCTGCTTTTTCCTTTTTAGTTTTTGTATCAGTCTTATTGTGGAATATATCTTTAAATTTGTGCATTTTATTTAAACATTTTTTGAAAATATTTTTCATGTAAGGCAATTTCATATAGAGTACTATCTTTGTATTTTATATCATATCTATGAAGAAAAAAGTGATTATATCATAATAAATATTTTTCATTGCTCCTTGTATTATTTTTTTCATATGTAACTCTATTAAAAATTTTTCTTAAATCTGTAATGTACATATTCTTTTTAATTTTCATTTTGGGCAGTTTGAAAGTGATTTACTCTATTATTACCATCTCCATTTAATATAACTTTTATTATCAGTTTTGCAAAATGAACATGTATTATCATATGAATATAATAAACTTTTCTGAAAGTTAATTATTTTCTCATTTAATGGATTAAATTTTAGTTGATTATCTAGTTGATGATTTTTAATGATAACATCATATCATTTATCTTTACTTACATGATGATATGAAGTAAAAATATCTCTTTCAATATCTTGTTAATAAATGATAAAATTAAGAATGTTCTCTTGGAAAATTAAGTTTAAAACTATAATACACAATGTATGGAAAGTTTGTAATTCTGGACTTCTATTTAACTTGTTTTTTGGAATGTGTATTTACAATAGTCCATTATACAACCACAAATATCTGATATCATTTCAATAAAAAGTTCATTATAAAAAATAATTTACATTTAATATGTCATTATTCAATCAATAAAAGTAGAAATTCTGTAAAGAAATTTGGTATTAGGAATGGAAATTAGTCTTTTTTTTTATTTCTTTTTTTTCCAATTTGTTTTTTTTTTTTTTGCCTGAAGAAGCAGAAATAATATCATTAAAAGTAGTAGCAAATATAATTTTAATTTCACATATTTTTTGCGTATTTTTAGAAAATTAACACCAAAAAGACAATTCTTCTGTAATTTTAGTTCATTATACATCTTTCTGCATCTTCACATTCATTGTTACACAGTTTACAACAATTATTTTTTATTGTAGTTTCCATGTTATATTTTACTTTAATTATTCTGTATTTTTATAGATATATTAACTAATTCAATAGTTATATTTATTTCACCTTTATTAATCCAAAATTTTATTTAATTACAGGTTGCAAAAGATCTAGGCTTAGAGCCAGATAAATCTGTAAAACTTGAAAATTGCAGCCAAATAGGATATTATTTTAGAGTTACGAAAAAGGTAAAATTTGACATTTTACATTACGTCAATTTATATTTTACAATTTTAAATTTAAAAAAAAAAAGAAACATGTTTCCTCTTGCTCTGCAGGAAGAGAAAGCCTTACGCAAAAAAAATTACATCACTATTGATGCAAAAAATAATGGAGTTCGTTTTCATAATGCCATGCTCAGAAAACTTAATGAGAAATATGTTTCATTGCGTTTGGAATATGAGACGCACCAAAAGTCTGTTATAGAATTAATCATTGGAATAGCCTGTAAGAGTATATAACTTTTTCTCTTATTCAAATTTTTATTATTATATTTAACTTAAATTATACCTAGAAAAAATTTGCTTTAGAAAAATATTATTATAGTTTTCCGTCCAAACTATATATAAAATTATTTTAATATAAAATACATTACAAATAATTATAAATTTCTGTATGACTTTCTTGAAATTTTATTACGGTTGTGAGTTAAACTCAAAATTTTTTAAAATAATTTTATTCTTCTAATGACTGATTTTAATTTTCAAAGCTGGTTATAGTGAACCAATGCAGCAGCTTAGTGATTTATTAGCACAGTTGGATGTATACATAGCTTTCAGCATGAGTGCAATAGGAGCGCCTCAACCTTTTGTTCGTCCAAAATTAACATCGAAAGGTATTTTACATTATGAAATGAAATATTGATATTGCATTTTTAAGATACTTAATTTAAATTTTTTACTCTATAGAAAATGGGATCATAAGTCTGAAACAAGCTCGACATCCTTGTCTTGAAGTTCAAGAAAATATAGATTTTATTCCAAATGATGTGATATTAGACAAAAGTAAGAAAAATTTTTAATTACGATTTTTTTAAACATTAACTAATATTTCAAAATATATTTCAGAAGAAAAGAACTTTCATATTATAACTGGTCCGAATATGGGAGGAAAGTCAACCTTTATACGATCTGTAAATATATTTGATATATTAAATAATTTTATAATTTCTTGTATGTACATTTGGTGATGATATCAATCTAAAATTCTAGGTAGCTATAAATGTTTTGATGGCACAGATTGGTAGTTTCATTCCCTGTGAGGAAGGAAATATTTCAATTGTTGATGCCATTTTGACACGTGTAGGAGCAGGTGACATACAACTAAAAGGTGTATCTACATTTATGGCAGAGATGCTTGAGACAGTTTCTATATTAAAAGTAAGAATAAAATATAAATTTTGTTGAATAAATTTAATTTTAAAAGTATATGCTTATTATTAATTTCATTTATTTAGTCAGCCACAGAAAATTCATTAATAATTATTGATGAATTAGGAAGAGGAACATCAACTTATGATGGATTTGGTCTTGCATGGGCAATATCAGAGTAAGAATAAATTTGAATTTGTTTTTATTATAATGTGTTATGGTTTATAATGTTTTTACAAACCTTAAAACAAGTCACGAGTATCAAATTACATAAATTTACCACATCAATAAACTATAAATAAAACAATTGAAATTTTTGAAAGAATAAAATAACCACACCTAAGATTTTTATAAAACAACTTTTAACATGATATGTAATTCTTTTTAATTCTTAAATTAAATTTGGTTTATTTATTTATTTATTTATGTATATATATAAAATCTGAATTTAGAAAAAATGATTTTAAAAACACTATTTATTAAATTAATGTTGTCTGTCAGTTTACTTCATAAAATATGTATTAAATCAATTTATATCGTATTGTTAAAAGGTAGTCAATCTTAATAACTTTTATATCAAATAAAAACATATATAACATTGTTAAAAATTTTAAGAATTCTTATTTACTGACATTGATTAGAATTTTAGTACTATCAGTTTCATTCAAGCAATAACTGCATCTTGTCATTAATGTTTAAAATAATAACTATTTAAGGATTTCCGAAAACATAGGAAAACAGTGTAAAATTAATATCTAATGTATCTAAACTTCAATGGAAAACAAAATATGTAAAAATGTAAATTTACAATAGGTGTACTTTTTAATTAATTTCTTATTACCATATTTTACAGACTATAAGACGCACCTTAATTTTTAAGCAATTTTTAAAAAAAATACCTACAGGAGGCTATGGACTATAAGACGCTCCTGAATTTTGGAGGCAATTTTTCGAAGAAAAAAGTGCGTCTTATAGTCCGTAAAATACGCTACTGATTTAGATATTAACTTTCTTAAATAAATATTTAAATACTTTATTAAAAACAGAAATGAAATCAGTACGTGCAAAGGAAATAATAACTGCCCTTGAATAGTAATCGTAGAGAAAATATACAGTTTTTAAATAATAGCCATTGCTAATATTCAAATAACACTGGTAATCTTCTTAATCTAGTTTTCCATTTGTTTTCTGTTTGTTTTAAGACAATTTCATCATCATGAAAACACTTTTGGTAAGAGATATATAAATAACAACATGGCATATCGTTAATATCTGGAACAATATCTGAGCCTGGAGTTTTTATTTGATAGCTAATGTAACAATATATTGTTTATAATGATATAAAAGGTAAACTATTTTTAATAGAATGTTTTTACAATTTCATTAAATTTGGGCTAAAATGTCTTGTATTAATTTTGGGTATTCTGATATCAAAATATAAAAATATTTATAAAAAGAAAAACTATGAGAACGGTCCCATTCAGTAAATTTTATTTTTAAAAACAAGCTTTTTATTATTATTATTATTATTATTATTCCTTCACAAAATTTTCTTTCTGTTAGAGATGATAAACATTTTTTACAAACTTTATTTGCTTATAAAATTAATAATTAATATCTACAAGATATGTAAATAAATTTGAAGAAACAGTTAATTATTTAAGAAACAGTTTATTTCTTATCTATCTACATATTCAAAACTCTCTTATATATATTTCATTTATGCTAGCAGTCTTGTCTTTTATTCCACATTACAAAAATGACAAGTAATAAGTAATTTATATTAAGAATATATATTTTTCTATTAATACTATAATGAATATAATTTGAGAAACATAACATTGAAGTTTCTTTGTTCTTAAATTTATTTTCTAATAAATAGAATAAAATAAATTACAATAAATTAAAATTATAATTGTAAAAGAATATTCATTTTATGTAAATACACCAATACATTTTATGTATTATCTAGTATTAAAAATGTCATTATGTATTTGCAGAAAATAAAGTTTTATTTATGTAACAGAGACAATAAATTTTAAATGAAGATATTAAAATCAAACAGAAATGAATAAATAATCATTTCAATTTTGAGCATCAAACACAAGACCGTGTTATTTATTAAACACTTGGCACTTTTCCATTTCTATTAGTTGAGACGAGATTTTATTTCACTCGTTTCGGGCATTTCGCCCCTCTTCAGTCAACTAATAAAACAATATACAACATTTCAAGTAATATAACACACACTAACAGATACCACAAAAATTAATTTAAAACGTACCGTTAGTTCCTCGAACTCAAGGGTGCGCGTGCATAGCACAATTTGGACCTCAAAGTTACAGCAACAAATGTAAATGTTCTACGTACGGCTAATTAAATTGTAAAATTTCTTTTAAAATATATAAACATACAGGCTTATTTTATACATATCGGTATATTAAACATATTCGGTATCTTACTTTTTTAAAATCGAACGCAATAGATCTTTAATCTTCTTTTTACTAACTTTTTTCTTTTCTTCATTGTTGTTTTATCTTGACATAAAGCAATAAACGTTTGGACCTGGTGTTAACTAAAAAACTCACTTTTCGTCTAGTACTGGCTCATTATTACGCAGTTGTTTGTTGACCATTTGCATATTCTGCTGGTTATGACGATCTGAATTTACATAATTAACTGTATAGCCAAAAGTAGCCAAGTTAGGCTGGATCTGTTGCTTATTTTTTATATGATTATAATATTCTTAACCAATTCTTGTTTATATTTATGCTTAAATTTTTATTTATAGAATTACTGGACTTTATGATGGCCACGCTCTCTTTAAATTTTCTATTATAAGCGTATTTTTCTTTATATAAAATTTTTGTACCATCTTGATCTATATTACAATTATTAAGTAGGCAATGATCATGAAAAACAGAGTTTACTCGATTGTATCTTAAGTCGGCGACATGTTCCTTTAATCTGATATTTAACTTACGTTTCGTTTCTCCAATATAAATACTATTATTCTTACAAGTACACGGAATTTCGTAAACGACATTCTTTGTTTCTTTCGCTTCTGTTCTAGTTTGCTGTATACTCTTTTTATTTTTTAGCCGGGATTTAAGTTTCTCATATTTAGGTGCGAGTTTTATGTCTACCTTTCTTAATTCTTTATTAATTTCTTCATATAATCCTTTTACATATGGAAAACTAATATATCTTATTCCTGAGCCTTGTTTTTCTATTCTTTGTTTGTCGTTTCTATTTGTTTTATCATTTATTTCTTTTTCCCATTTTGTAATTATATAGTTTGGGTATCCATTTAATACAAATTTATTTTTTAATTCTTTTATATATTTAGACATATTACTTAACTTACTGGTTCTATTTTTAATTTTTTCATATTCCATTGCAAAGACGTTATATTTGATATATAAAGGTATATTAGAGTTATATTTGATAGTCGTACTGATAGTGCAAGGCTTTTTAAAAGGTTCAAATTCGATACTATTTCTATTCCTTGTAATCCTAACGTCCAAGTAGTTAATGCTATTATTAATACTGTCTTCTTCTTCTGTTTTAAACTGAATTCGTTTATTTAAATTATTATAAGGACTTCTATCTGGTTGATTGTAATTTCAGAAGTATTGTACATAATCAGAATATCGTCAACATATCGCTTGTAAAATTTTATACCTTGAATTTTATTAATTATTTCATCTATATCAATCATTACTAATTCAGCAAGTTTAGGTCCTATAACTGATCCCAGACTAATACGAGTGAAATAAAATCTCGTCTCAACTAATAGAAGTGGAAAAGTGCCAAGTGTTTAATAAATAACACGGTCTTGTGTTTGATGCTCAACATATAAGAAAACACGGTTTCAAGAATACCTACATTTCAATTTTATTCTATAAAAATGTATTTATTAATAAAGTTAAACAAATAATCTGAAAATTATTATTATTTAAATTATAAGATAGGAAATGAAGGTGTTTTATCATTACCAATAATTACATATTATCTTTAAAATGTTATCGTATGTATTTAATTTTTTCTCCTTATTTCAAATAATTAAAATTAACTTTAAAAAATATATAGACCAATATAAAAATTATAATTATTAATTTATGTTAGTTGTAATAAATGATATTTAGTATTATTATTTTGAACAAAAAAAATCAAAAGTCACACATCTTATGCAATGCTTGTTTTAATTTTATCTATATATTTAAATCTTCAAAATAATCTGAAAATTTAAATATAAATGTCTCTAGAAATATGTAATAGAAATGTGTACATTATATCCCATGAATTCTTTTTGAATGATTTTTTGAGAGTAATATATATTTATTAACTATATTTAACAACTACTGATTATATCAATGATTGTACTTTCATATTTTATAAATCCTTATAATAACTTTAATAATCACGATAAAAAAATATCAATGCTCCTCTTTTAAGTAGCTTCTGAGAAATTATTTTTTTAAATTATTAAACTCAATGAAAATTTATAACTAATACCTGAAAAATTTATTTAATAGTCACATAGCAAATAAGATAAATGCCTACTGTTTATTTTCAACACATTTTCATGAGTTAACTGCACTAGCAGAGAAAGCACATAACGTTAGTAATCTCCAAGTAACAGCACTTACATCAGAAGAAAATATTACTTTTCTATATAAAATTAAAGAAGGTTTGCTTTTTAACTTTCTAATTAACTATATTACTAAAATATTAAGCAATTAAACTAATTTTATATACTTATAAATAGGAAGTTGTGATCAAAGTTTTGGTATACATGTAGCAGAATTAGTACATTTTCCATCACATATCATAGAGGTAAAGGTTTTTTTTGAAATTTATCAATTATTAATTAACAAACTAAAATGTGATAAAATTTATTTTAGCTTGCTAAACAAAAATTAAGTGATTTTGAAGATTTTCATTGGAATAATGCATCTAATGAAGAAGAACCTGTTGCAAAGAGGAGAAAAATAGAATATGAGGTAAATTTATTGAAAATAGTAAACTAAATTTTGAAAAAGAAATTTTCACTTGGCTTAGTTACTTCAAAAGATATTGAAACATACATTTTATCAACTCGTTAATTTAATTATTTAAAAAACTGATTTTATTGGCTAATTGTTTTTTTGTTTTTTAGGAAGCTGAACAAATTATGAAAGAATATATAACTGACATTTGTAGTTCTCTAAACTCAACAGAAAAAGAGTTATTTAATATGAAGCTCAACAATTTGAAAGATAATATAGTTTCTAAGAATAACACTTATATTAACGAACTCATTTCTAAAGCATAGATTATGAAAAGTTTACATTTTATATATATTTTTATTGATAAAATAATTACAATAAAGATCTGCATTGATTATTATTACCAGTTTTTGTTTATATTTTATTACTTAAATTTTAAACGTATTAAATGGAAAGAATTTTTTTTCCGACAAATAAATTTATTACTATTATGATCATATTACCTCATATAACGATTTTTTATATCCATGTTACTTCAAAAATTAAATAAATAATTTATTTAATTTTTTTTTTAAACTTTTTATGAATTTATAATGTAATGACTATTAATAATTTTTATATTTAAAAAATGCACAGTAATGTTAAAATTGACAATATTGCACTTTTGGAAGGTCATGATGACATTTAAGAATTTTTGGAACCAGGTTGGAATTCCGACTGAGAATAATTATTCACTGAGAAATTAGTTTTATTTTTTTTTAAACAACTATACATCATTAACAAAAATTATTAAAATAAAATAAATAATATACTATTTAATTTCATATACACGCTAAATGATATAAATATAAGTACAATATGAAATTTGTAATGCATGTCACAACTAAGATATTTTTTCATTCTCATAAATCAGTGTAAATTTCAGAAGAGAAGAAAGTTTTGTAATTCAGTAACTTTTATTGTAAATTGACAAATTTTAAAATTTGAATTAATCAGCACTTGGGTAATTCTAGAAATCAATAGCTTATTAGATTAACAGTTTTGGAATGAAAATATTTAAATTTAATAAATTGTTGACTTTAGAATTAACAGTGTGTTGTTTAATTAAACTTAAAACTTGGATGTTTCAATTTTAAAAATATTTTATAAATAAATTAAATTTGTGTATTAAATATTCTAAATAAAATAAAATATATAAACTATAATTATTGAATAATAAAAGATAACCTTAGATAATGATGATGATAGTGATATAAAGCAATCTTAATAATAATAATTCTATAACTATTAGTTATAGTAAAATAATAACATATTTTTTAACTAGTTTATTATATTGATTTAAGAGAAATGAAAGTATTATTTTGCCAACTGACTATTATAAACATCTGCGCATGAATCAACAAAATTTGAGAACATTCAAACTATGTTAAGTTAAAGATGAATTGAGAAAAATGAGTTACTGGAACCCATTGTTAGTAGGTTTGTTTGCTTTCAATGTCAAAAAGAGAAAAATATATTTAACAATTTGATATATTAATGCAAATATAATAGTTACTTTTCATCTTAATGAAAGATATTCAGATTTTAAAAACTTAATTGATCATATACATTTATGATATTGAAAATATCAGTTTTCTGCCTTATTTAGATAATAATAATAATGTAGCAAAAATTTTATGTATATTTAAATCAGAAATTTGGTATCCAATGCCAAACCAGTCTGATAAGTGGATTTTAAAATATTCACTTGAATGTCTCACTTATAATGTCATTAAAAAATTTTGTGCTACAAACCCTATTTCAGTATAGGGAACTTGTTAAATGCATAAAATGAATACAGAAGAGTAATAATAAATATTTAATTCCTAATAATATAAATTACATTTTATTATTATTGTTATCGATGTTTTGTTAATTTCAAATGAAATTCGGAATATAATTTATTTATTTTTGTAATCGGAATACATTTAAATTTAATTTTTAAATATTTAAAAGATACCGAATTGCTAGTTCAAATTTTTATCGAAATTTGTATTTTGTCGTTAATAACTATTATTTATTGTTCTATATAACTTTCATTAAGAAATCATAGAGTCACTCGGATAAAATTTTATTCGTCGTCAATTTTTGAATTGTTAAAATGATGATTTAAATTTTGATGATAATGGGAAGGAAATATCAATAATCTGACAATTCTTTAAAATGTCATATCATATATTCATAGCATTCAGTAATTGTGAATCAATAAGCTGTATTTTTGTCTCTATTATTTATTTTTTTAAATAATTTTTTCTGTTTTTTCTAAAATATTGAAATTCATTATTATACAATATCAATTTTTTTTTTTTTAATTTAATAGATTTATATGACTTCAATCAGTTTTATATTCACATTATTTTTTAAGTGTTTCAATTTGAATATAAAATAGTGCCAAATTTTATCAAAATATATTAAATTCTGTTTGATTTTAATCATTTTATATTTAAAATTTGACCCAATGTTAACATTTTCTTTCTTTCATTCATTTCAGTGCGAGTGTCTCAAGAATTTATCTCTTGATTCTTTTTTTCATATTGATATCCGAAAAAAAATATATAGGGCGCAGACCACTAACAAATTTGGCATTCCGTTCACATTCAAAAGCAGAATTACATAAATAAAATCAATAAAACAAAGGAAGACAGGTTTTTTCCACCACCTATCATCTGTATTACTTTCATATCATATATATATATATATATATATATGCATAGATTAAATTTTTGGAGCTCTTGTGTGTCAGATGCCCTACTGCCCCCCTTTATCAGGGTCTGAGGAAGTGTATTATCATATTACAGAAAACTTATCAGATACATTAGCTTATCACTTTTTATAACATACTTTCATGTTATAAAAAGTGTGTGTGAAAAGTCGATGGTAAATATATGTAGCCTAATGATGTGTAGGTCCTTTTTTTCTGCTGGCAGATTGGAGCTAAATCGAAAATTCATTAACATATTGATTATCATAATAAAAACAAAGGCAAATTTCCAAGGAAAAAGTGAAAGCAGAGGAACCTCATTGACATCTGTAATTCATTTCTTTTCACGTAATAAAATCGAGAATTTTATCTTTTTTTTTTTTTCTTTTTAAAGAATTTCCACACTTAACGATATATATTGCTTAATTAACTTTGATATTTTTCGTTATTTGTGTTTCTATTATCTTTTTTTTTTAAAAAAAATAAAATAAAAAGTATTCATAAATCTCAAACCGTTTCTATGACAACTTTCCAAACTAATTAAACAGTGCCAACCTGGATAATCATTATTATTTCTTTTTATTAATTTATTTTAATTTTGTTATTATTTTATTTTATCTTTTACTTTTTTTTTTTAATTTATGAAGATTCGAAACTATTTGAATTTTCTAAGAATTTAAATTAAATCAAAATTATTATTATTATTTTTTTTTTTTTTATTTAGAAGGGGGGGAAAACATTTATATATAGATGTAGTATTAAAATGAAAGGAATTTTGTGAATATTTATAAAATAAAACGCGACTTCGTCCAAGTTTTTATATACTTTTGTTTTAGCTACGTTTAATATTTCCTATCTACAGAATAGAATTCACATCAACTAAAACCGGAAACTGGAGAGGATGGGCGCGACTAAATTACTATAAAACTGTCGAATTTCTTTTCTTTTTTTTATGTAATTTTATTTATTTTATTTTTATTTTTTTAAATAATAGTAAATAAACTTTAAAAAAATACTAGCGAATAAAATAAAATCGAATTTATACGGATTTGAAATTATTAAACTAAAGCATTCATCATTATCGATTGTGACATCTCGCGGCACGAAACTCGATTTATTTATTTTTTAACCTTTCATTGACTAATTAAAGAGATTAATTAGACATTTCGCGATTTACTTTTATTAGAAGTTTTACCACAAAAGCCTTATTCGCGTAGGATTTAAAATTTGTGAGAAAGAAGAAACCCGAATGTCACGTTTATAATACGAATACGCGACATTTTTCGCTATGACTTATAGCGAAATTTACTCGACAATTCCATTCGATTAACTTGATAAATTTTAATCGTAATTAACTCTATAAATTTTTAACTTACTTTACTATATTATTTACAATTTATTTAGGAATAAAATCATTTTTTTTTTAATTAATTTAGAGAATTAGACGTGAAAGGTTTTTGTGTTAAAATTGATAATATAACATCATTTGTTAAAGATTTAATTTCGTTTTCTAAACACTTTTTCTAATTCTTAAGCCGAAAAAACGATAATTATGATTGGAAAAAACACTTAAACGGGAAGTTATAATCTGTTGATAGCATCTTAAATCACTAAGATACTAACAGATCATTCCAAAGTATGTAGTAATAACATTATAATTAACATTGATGCCGCGTAAGAAAAAAAAATGAATTTTTTGATATTTAGAGAAGGCAAATTAGTCTAATTTTTTTTTTTTTTTAAATTACTATTGATTATAATTATATCGCATACATTTTATCTTATATTTCATCGTCCTTTGCGTCGCATTGCGCTCGTAAAATTCTTATGTTTTAAGCAAGGAAATGATTGATAGATGCGACATTAAAAACAAAAGGAAAAAAAAATGTAATACAATCTAAAGATGAATCACAACACAAAAGATATTCATTGCAAAAAATATAGAAGTTTTGTATGATAAATGAAGTAATTTTCTTTAACAATACAACTACCCGAACATATTCTAAGTCTAAAAAAGTATCTAGAAGGAAAATCGTGTGAAAACTTTGGCAAGGAGAAGACCGAGTTTTCGGTTGTGATAATCTTTTATCATAATGTCAAGGGGAAAAAAAAAAACATTGTAAAGTATGTAAAGTATCAAGATTACTGCGCAAAAAATAATGTAAGATATGCAAAGTAAGAAAGTCCTCTCGTATATATGTATAGATAATGTACATTATCTTATATATATATTTGAATCTATAGTTTGGTGAAAGGGTTCGAGCGCAATTTAACCCTTAAGGGCTATTAAAACTAGGAGTTAGAGGGGCCACTTTAGGTCGAAAAGGAAAACGCGCGACATAAACTCGATCGAACATATTCGATACCTATATAAGTAAATAGGAGTTGAATACATTCTGACCTCAATTTTACTATTACAAGATTATCTAATACATTCTTCTCTAGTTTTTTTTTTTTAGAGACTGACATTGATATCTGGTTACATTTTTTCACGCGCGTTAGTTCTTGAAAATTAAACTTGGAAAGAAAACGAGCATTTATTTAGATCCCGTTTTTGGGAGGGATGAATCCTTTTTTTTTATTTATCTTTTTGGGAATTTTGCCAAAGGATCTCTCACGTGACAATTTTCCAAAAAGCGAATGGTTGAAAGAAACAGAATTTTGATAATTCGTATTTGATGATAAGAAGAAAATAAAATTTAAAACCGTTTGCGTTTAGCAGTCATAATTTTGTTATTGTATTATCAGGGAAAAAGAAGGGAAAAAAATTGATATAAAAATTGTTGACGGGTAGCATAAATGAATCAATCTTAAAAATATTTATGTGAGTAGACGAATGCCATCCATCACCATCTTTTACTTTCCTCTTTTTCACAGCCAAGTTGGCTAATGGGGTCGTCAGTGAGCAACAAAACGATGTACGAGTGGTGTTTTGTGACTGCACAAACTAGAGATGCTGTACGGTGTAGTCGCAGTCGTGGAAATATAATGGAAAGCAACTGAAAGTAAAAAGATATCATTTATAACTTTTTAGGATGAATAATTCTTTTTATTTTCCGCCTAAATGTTTATCTATAGATGTGTAATACTTAGGAGTGAGTAATTATGAAATGTGACACAAAACATGTGCTCGTCTACCACCGAGCATGATTTCGTCAATATTATTGTCTAAATCAAAGTGAAGCATTGGCAATTCTGTTTTAAAAAAATCTCTATACTGTTTATTTTACTTCAATTATATTACAATAATAGTATTTTTCAGTTCTCTCGCTTCTGAAAACATCAAAGTATTACTGTTCAAATAGATGCTGGTATGGCATTAAAGTGATTTCTTACCTCCCTCAGAAATGCGGTTATTTTTAGTCTCTTACCCTCTAAGTATTCTTATTTAAATTAGTTACTATAGTAACGTTAAAATACTTTTTCTTCTCTAATAATGCGCTTCAACTGTTTTCTCGCTCAGCTTGCTATCCAAATTAGTTACTGTTGCAGCAGTGGAGGACTTTTTTCTGTAAAAAAACCGTGTTTCGATTAATTAGTAATGAATATTTGTTCCTAATGTAGTATTAAAGCAGTTTGTTCCTGTAACAAATGTATTTCAGTTCCAACTACACGAAAAAATCCGGACTATAACACACTCCTTTCATGCGTGACATTGATTTTATTCGTGTATTAGCATCCAGACGTTACGCCCGTTTCTATTCCTAAAGAAGTATTAATTAATATTACTAAATTTATAATTTATAATAATTTAATAGATTTTAAATACTTTTAATTAAATTTTTAACTAGTTTCTTTTTTAAAATTAAAAATAATTAAATTTTTAAAAAGCGTCCCTAGCGGCTATGAATAGAATCAAAAATTGAAATACCTCTAGCGGATTTAATTCAAATTACTAAGTTTTTCAATTTAAAGTGCTGCCAGATACCATAAAATTTTTCAAAAAATTTTTTTCCTTTTCACATGAAAGAAGACATGTTTTAGAAATTTATATACAGTATATCATCCGAGAAGACTGGTTTAAATTTTAACATATATCTGTACTTTAAACTCCATCTAGCGTCGTGTAAGCGAAGCAAAAACGTAGTATATATTTGCATGATGCATGAGACATTGGGTTGCCATAACGACGATGTTGACCACCGTCCTTGCCCGATACAAAGTTGAGTGGTTATCTCTTAATGGAGCGGCCACCCAGTTTATTGACCACTCGCCCTCGTTACCAGGGTAACCAATACACAGGACGTGTTACAATTTCTTTCCTTAGCAACACTTTAAACGTGGTTATGTGCGAAATGACCGAAAGACACGAAAGATGTTTAAAATCTATAAAAGTGCCTTAAAAAATTACGTACTCTTTTTCTTCTTTTTATGAAATAAATACGACAATTAACGACTTCAATAACATCTTTTAATGACTGTACAATGACCATGTGCACAATTTTTGATTAGTCACAATTTTTTCGAGTCTTCACAACATCTTAAAAATAAAAAACAAAGTCGAGAAGTAGAGAGAGAGGAAGAGAAAAATACTTTCAGAATTATTATTATAATTAAAAAATAGAAGAGGAAAAAAATGGAAACAGAAGAATTTTTACAGATTTATTTGTACCATAAGATGCAAAGATTCAACATCACAGCATTTTTTTTTTTTAAATTTGTACGAAATCCAGTGACAGATGTTCCGATGTGGTGGAACATCCCTCAATTTGAGCGAATCACATACACGAGAGAGTGATATGTTTTAAAAAACCATGAAAAATAGTAAAAGCATATCTGCTCGGCCGTTCTTTTAACGGATTTTTCTTTTTTTTTTTAATTTTTATTCTTTTATATACTATCACACAGCGGTGAAAAAATATCACATAAAAGTTTTGGTTTTGTTGGATCTAATTAATGCACCCAGTTGTAATGCTGTAAGGGCATATTACTACCTACAGAATCAAAATTGAAATCTAAATTACCCTCCATGTTAAGTGTATACCTTAGTACTTGATCGACATCACAGTCTAAACCTTCCTGAACGGCCACGAAGTTTAGATCAACGTCTGAAGAGTTGAGAGTCATCAGTGGTCCAACGACGTAATCCGCTGTGTTTGCTAGAGATGTTGCCACCGAATGCGTATCGTGATAATTTGTATATATAGACGATGTTTCGTAAAATGGAGGCTGTAGCGGCGGAGTTGGATAGTGCTTACATGCTTCTGTATACGCGTATGATTGGTTGTTAAATTCTTTCATTTGGCAATTGTTTATATAATGGTTTTGCCCATTTAAGCTCATTGTTTCCGTCATGTTTTGGACTAGATGATCTGGACTATATACGGGCCACTTACTGTTAGAATCTGCGTTTTGTAAAGGCGACAGCCGGCTATTGGAATTGGACATTCCTCTGTATTCGGGACTGTATTGATAAGCCGTATGTGGTGATTCTGGAAACAAATCTGTATTTTCTGAAACAGATGAACTTGGACTAGGAGTTGGTACGTTGCGTGGAGCTTCTAAAGGTTTTTTCTTCGATCGGCCACGTTTTCTTTCGTGATTGTATTCCGAGCTGTTTGCTTTTCTTCTCGGTGTTTTACCAGGTTTGGCATCTGGATTCAGCATCCACCATGAGCTCTTTCCTGTTCCTTCATTTTGAACCCGCATAAACCGATTGTGAAGGGATAAATTGTGTCTAATGGAATTCTGAAATAAAAAGGAAAAGGTAAAATATATTTTTACAAAAAATTAAATCATATAATTTAATTAAACTTAAAAAAAAAATTCGAAACCAAAACCATCGAGGATCGAAAGGAAGTGATATAACGTGCTATATCGTTACGAGACAGGAATGTAACGCAATTAATCAAAAATATTAAAGTTTGGCCTTATGTATTTGATGGAAAAACCCCGATACACCCATTTTTGAAGGTTTAATCCGTTGTTAAGGGATACACAAATAAGCAGCAACCGTATCTGCAGCAGTTCAGGCGATAGAGCGCTGTGCTCGACCCGACAGCCTCCCCACAGGCGTATCAAAAGACAACCAAGTTGCCGACGTCACTACAAAAAATCGCATTTTTTTGGAAAATTTCTCAATAAAATTTAAACTTGTTATATTATTTATGATCCTTAGAAGATGATTAATCGTTATTAATTGTTTAAATTGTTGTGAAATGAATATGATCGGAATTAAAGACAATTTAGTGAATTTCTAATCCTAATACCGGAACAACAGTTTCCTGCAGATGTGTCCTACGGATGAGCTGAAGCTGTAGATCGGATGTATCTGCATTCCAAGTCAAGGTTGGACATAGATTTATAAGACAAACAGGAAAAGAATAACATTATCTAACATGTCCATAGAATCAGAAACAGTTTTGAATATAATAGTAGTAGATTATAGGGGAAAAGGGGGTAGAACATCAAACAGAAGATAGCAATGAAGGTGTTGTCAGTTCCGGTCATATGGGTGTGAATTGTGCAAACAGTAAGCTGTTGTCGACTTTAAAATTGTAAAAATAACAGATACCGTTCACCACTCCAAAATGGCGCTTTTCAACGACGAAAACGCAAAGCGCAACTTATTCCCTGGCTAATATTTTAACTTTAAATTTACAATTTTTACGATTTTTAAATCTGGACAACAAAATCTTTAAATTGTATATTTTATAATTATTTATTTTTATCGTTTAGAGTGAAAAATAATCGAGCGAAGTTGCGATCAGCTACTAGTTTTACGTGTCGGATGGAGTGGCTTCCTCTAAGGCGCTCCTTACAAGTTTCGGTTTTCCTGAATCGTTTTTATTACATGTTCTAAACTAAAACTATATTTGCCGATTTAATATTTATTATGTACATATATATTTATTTATTTATTAAAAAATTAATATAACCAGATGATAATTTACAATTTAAAATATCATAATAATATTAATAGAAAATGTTTCAAGTAAAGTAGAGTTCTTAACGGTAGTTTTTGTATTCGTATATTAACAAATATACTTTAATTTTTTTTAAAGTTCTGATTAAACTCAATTCTATTAATTTGTTTAAAAATTTATATAATAAAATAATTAAATATATATATATTTTAAACATTAATTTACTATTTTTCTGTATATTTCTACACAAATACGTCGTCAGTGCATGGATGATTGACAACCTAGACTAACTCGATTTACACAGTTTTAAACCGTAAGAAACTATTTAAAATATTAAAAAATACAACAGGAAGAGAAGATATTAACGTTTTAAACATCAAAATATGCGATTAAGATCGGACGTAGAAGGAAGGAGAAAAGGAAAGTGTGAAACGTTTTAATATTATTTAAAATTTAAAAAAAAATTTCTTTATATGTATATATATATCTGATTCACATATAATCCTTGTGACATTTACTGTTTAAAATAATTTAATTAATTCATTTAGCGCAACTAAGTATGTCTTGACCGAAGCTTACAACTTGTAGACACAGGTCAGCGACCCCGTAACCATAGCAACAAAAGTCGCCATTGCGAAGAGCATACACTATATGCAGTCTTGGAACCGAGCGTAACAGGTGTCACTTTTTGGACGTATCATTTTCCATTTAGATACAAATTATCTTTACATTTATTATATAATATTACTGTATAAACAAACAGTAGTTAACGATTTCGATTATAAAGCAATGGCGGCTCTTGGAAGAAAAAATTTTAATACATTTCTTTCTTATTTTTATTATTTATTTATTTATTTATTTAAAAACATGCTGGTGATTTTTAAAATAAAATGTGCATGTTTTGTTTTTAATATTTTAAACTTTTTTTTCCTGTATTTTAAACAAGAGTTACTCCATGGTTTCTATCTGGAATTCCAATAAAAACGTTTTTCGAATTCAATAAAAATTGAACTATATAACTAATAAAATTTTGGAATATTGTCAGAAATACCGATCAATTTACTGTTTAAAAAAGAAAAAAAAAAACATTATAAATAATTCTGTTTTCTAATCATATTTTACAAAAATATGTAAATAATATATATAAATCCCTAAATTACTACTAAAACTGGAATTTTGTTGGGTCCCAGAACACCTCTCACAATTTAAATCTTGTAAAAAACTAATTTAAAAGAATATTTATATCGATTTCTAATATATAATACCTTAAAGAAAATGTTTTTTTAATCTATAAAATACTAGAAAATGTTTATTTTCTAGAAAACTTTTCTAAAATAAACTTAAATATATATATTTAAAGGACTTTTTCATGGTAAATATTAAGTAAAAGAGTAACCAGGTAATTTTATATTTTTTATAAATAAAACTGTAAATAAATATATAAATATATATAATATCCATTTATAAATTTTCTTTTAAATCTTTCTCGATAGATTCTTACAAATTAATTAATTTTTAATCAATTTTTATTTATTAATATCTCCTATATATACTTTTTGTAGAGTATCGAAAAATCTTAAATGTATATCTTATATTTAATTTAGAAAATTTTTCTAATATTTTTCTCTCTTGAGAAAATAAAAGAAGTAAAATAATTTTATTTATAAATCTTTATATTAAATTTCATTAAAAATTTAGATATTTATAAGGACTCTGTCGAAGTTGTTTCTTCTTTTATTTTCTCTCCATGCCTTTTGTTATTTATTGATTTAAATATATAATATCGAATGTATTTTATTATAAAAGAGACTTTATAAATTGGAAATTAGTTAAATTCTGTGATATTTTATATCAATTTATATATATATTTATTTATTTTTCAAAGGAAGGAATAGGAAAAAAAAAATCTGAGTCTGGATAATCGGATTTTATAAGATTTTATCGCAAATATCTAAAGCAAGAAACGGTAATTTTTTAGATATCAAATAAATATTGATTTCGAATTCAAAAATTGGATTAAAAAAATGCAAAATACGTATCATATATATATATTTTGCATTTGTATTTTTATTTCTTGCAACTTTATAAATTAAAATGCGAGAAGTTTGGTGCATATTTTTGCTTTATTCTTCTCGGTTTTTCTTCAGCTTAATTGATGGTTTTTCTTTAAGGAACACGCTACTTTTCCTAGTTTTATTTATTTATTTATTTATTATTATTATTTTAAATTAATTTTTCTATACCTTAACGTATGTTTACGCTTATAGAACCGATGGGATAATCCGGTTTTCCACCCCTCAGCCAGGTTTTAACAGTACCCGAGACGATAGAAGAAGATGAAAAATCTTAAAGTTTTGTATAAATTTTGACCGTTTGGGAAATGAATATTTTTCTGGAAAAGAAAATCAAAACGAGGTAAAAATAACGGGAAAACGCACGTGGGGTTCGGTAAATGTGACCAGTTCCCGCCAGAACGGGTTGATATCACCAAGGCAACCGACCGGACTAGTCTATTGGCAAAAGAAAAAAGAGGGGGAGAAGCAGTTATAAGTAGTCATTAGGATGATGGAAGGATAGATGATGCTCGATTCTTCCATGACCTACTTCGTCTAGCCTATTGCTTAACCTTCATCGACTTGGTTCATTTCGAGCCTCTAACATTCGCTCTTGCTAAAGGAAATGAATATCGAAGCAGACAAATCGGGGTCGAACATGCGGTGTCGGAAATTGGGTCGTCTCTGCTTAAAACGCATCAAAAATTGCAAATTTTCCATATAGAAATCGATTAAAACCGTCGGAGAAAAATCTACATTATCTAACCAAATGATTACTCCTATACACGTATATACATATTCTATACGTTTGTACATATATATAAACCCTTACATCTCTTAACAACGTTAATTCCTAGAAGAGGAGGGTGTATATGGAAGCGATATAGGAAGGGGAATTAATAGCTGCACCTCACATACAACGGAAACCAATTTCCTAACCAACAAGAAAACGAATTTCCTTATAGTTCCTTAATTATTTTAAAAAAGATTTCATTCAAATTTAATGTATATATATCTTGTTTGATGTAAGCTTTCACGTCTTGTTAGTTGGGGAGTTGTCGAAACGATCCATATTTTCCGTGAGTAAAATTTCCACACCCACCTGTAGCACTTGTACCAACAGGCGAATCGATATCTTGTGAGGTAGGATACCTGAATGCTGTCGAGAAACCTCTCGACGAGAATAGAAGACTGTCATGATTTTGAAATCAATACCGGTTACATTTTCAACTCACAATATTAAAAAAAATGCGGTAATTAAACACACTCCTCCTATTAATTTGACCCATCTAGTAGGAAATCCCCCTAAACCCCCCCCGAACCTTTTTTTTCTTTTTTATTCTCTCGAATTAATTTACGGCATTCTGACATATTTTTAAACGAGATAACCTTATTTAATTATAGGGAAATGATAATTTTTTTCTACCGAAATGTAGGAAATGTATACAAATATAATTACCATAGAAAGGAAGGCGTATATATAATATATATATGAAAGAATTAAGAAATTTAATTGTTATAATAGTTTTAATTTAAATAATTACGTAATTATGCCGTTTTAAATAATTAATGTGGTGTAGTTAGTTAGTAATGACCACGCCTTAAAGAATAACGCTAATATGGACCCTTCTGCCATTTTTCAATTTCTAGTATGACTCCATAAACCGCAGCGAAACGGTAAAGAAGAAAATATATATTTATATAGACGAGTAATATATGTTATAGAGAATAAGGAAGAGCGTAACGGATGATAGAGAAGAATAAGGCATTAATTAAAGTGGCATATTTACCTTCCACCCGGCAGAACTATTATTATCTCCTTTATCTTTGAAGTAGGGCACATTTTTGACCATCCAGTCGTATATTTGCGATAGGGTCAAACGTTTTTCGGCAGAGCCGTGTATAGCTTCTGTGATGAGATCGGCGTAAGACATGTTACCCCACGCGTTTCTTCTGGAGTTGGTCTTCTTGGCGTAAGGTGTTTGGCCTTTGAGGACACTGTCCCTATCTGACGGACTGTTCTCCGACCCCGGTGAAGGCCACGTGCTCGGCCTAGTATGCGTATCGTGTGATCCTTCGAAACCTTCCATTTCATTCATGCACAAACACTATAAGCACTCCTGTACACTTAATTTTTTTCTTTCCTATACGCGTGGAGGCTTTGAGGTAGACGGGGTATCTACTGGCATCTTTCTCATTCACAACCCATTGGAGTGTTTGGTAGGCGACCTTAGCACTGCTTACTACTCTCCTCTGCAACTCACTGTACAGTCATACTATGTCGCCTTAGCTCGGAATCTATAAGCTGACAGGTTGATACGTCACATTGGCCGGTGGCGACCTCTGGTGATAAGAAAATAAGAGTCAAGAAAATACCCCAAAACCCCCAATTTTATTACCCAAATACCCTAAATGAGGCTAACTCGAATTCCACACGTATAGTCAAAGTTTAATTGCCGGTCTGTACATTGAATATTTCAAACTTCTCCGTTTCTATGCTTTAAAATTTGGGAAATATTTTTAAGGATCGATATTTAGACGTGGCCAAGTTAAAATAAGCATAAAATAATTTTATAAAAATAAATCAGATTTTTAAATAATAATATTTTTTTGTTGTTTTTATACCTTTTAACCTAATGAAATTTTTGATAAATAGTAAGGTCGCTCGTTCTCAACGCGTATAAGATGAAAGGTTATTTCTTAGTCACTTCCACGTGATATATACCTGGTAAATAAATATATATATTCGTGAATTGAAAACTACACCGTCTCTTATCAGATAAGGTAAACTAAACAATTATAAAAGTAAAAAACTGTATCCTAAACAACTCCCCACTGTGTAAATATCCGAAACATGCGCGTTATCTACGGTTATCAAGCTCCTTTATAAAGACTGAGATAGTTAAGACATCGGTATCGAGAGGTCGACTAACTTTGTAAATAAAGTCCACAATGCAACCGATAATCACTTTTTGTGTAATCTATCAAAATAAATTGCATTTACTGACCTACTGCACCCCTCTTATTTAATATATTAAAACTTTAAAGGTGAAAAATGCGCTCCTGTGTATGAAAAAACGTGTAGGAGGGTGACTAAATAGTTGCATTTATATAAATTTCTGCTACAGTTAAGCGCTTGTATGTGTGAAAACTACTACTTACGACGATTTTATTCTCTTTATATAAAAGTTTAGTAACGTTTACAGCTGTGTAAAGGTCAATCTAGACGTGCTCTTCTACTATCGTTAGTGAGTAAACTAATAAGCATATCTAATCTTAACAAGAACGTGGTGCCTTATCTAATTTTTGCTAAATGTTTTTGCTAATTATATTCATAAAGTATTGTGTATTTTATATCGTAATTACTGTTATTTCAGTTATATGGTGCGTATCTAACCATAGATACTAAGATTAAACCTCAATTAGCATGGCAATACATTGAGTAAGTCTGAAGGCTTCTTCCTTAAGATTTTATAGGATTAATTGTTAAATTAATGCTTTAAAAATAATGATTTTTAGATTCTAAACGCAAAAATCTATCTTTTAAATATAGCAAATGTTATTAATAATATAAATTTATAGTGTATACAGCGCAATAAATTCAAATTAACTTAATAAAAATTAATTTAATTTGTAATTTTTGATGTGTCTTAATTTTATTTTTTGATATTTCCACCTTTCTACATTTTAAATAGCATATTAACATAGAAATTCTTTTCTAAAATTGAATTTTACACTAAAAATTTCTTTTCAATTAAACTGTAATTAACCTTTTTACATAATAATATTATTAATATCAAATTTACAGCTAAAAGATGTTAAGATGTAAATAAATAAATGGCAAATTAATTTGTATATATATAGGCTATATATATATTAATAAATTTAATAAATAAATAAAAAATTACTTTATATTCATAAGTAAGCCGCATAACTGAATATATAGGCCTACAATATGCAAGTAATGAAATTTTAATGGGTTTCAGGCTCTTCGGCGCCTTCTTCTGATTAAATATTTTGCAAATTCCAACTCATGCATGCACCCCTTTAGGAACAAAAGAAAAATGTATCAGTAGGGAAAATGACAGTCATTCTATCAGTCCTGTAAAATACTTACTTAATTCCTTAATCATCCTGCTTTTCTAACGGTTTAAATGGCAGTGGCACGTTATACTTTCATAGGCATATGGCCCAGGAAAATTTAAATTAGGGAGCCCTACATAAGACGTTTTTCTTCCAGGGAAATATTTTCTTATAAAAGATCGGTTTGGGGTCCCCTGCTGGCAAAAAAGGCAATAGCCCCGGGCTATTGCCCTTTTTGCCCGTAGGATAACGCGCCTCTGGAATAGGGTATTAAAAGTTAATTGTATAAAAACACTTTTACTTAAGGAGAGATTATTAATAAATTTAAATATTTAAATATAAATTATTTTATTATCCTTAAAATTTTTCTTTTATTCAAGTGAAAAGTTTACGAGAATTTCCATAAAACATATAAATCAAAATTGGGTAATTTAGAATTAAAATTTAAAATATATAATAATAATAAAAATAATAAAGAAAATTCTTAATATTTTTTTCAATATTAAAGCCCTAGATACAATTAAAAGGAAACGAATTTGAAAAGGAAGAGGTGTGTAAAATCTTAAAAGTTATTTATAATATTTCATAACGGATATTTTGCATTTCGTTCTCGAAATTTCAAAAATAATCATCTCTCGTGTGACTGCTTGTTACTTACTATATTTAGACCGTAACCGAAAGGATCTATTGTCAACTTTGACCTTGAACTTTTCCTAAGAAAGGTATGGACTGATAAAAAGCACGAGACGACTTGTCTCTCCCTTTTCTATTTTCTTTCTCCTTCTACTCCTTTTTTTTATTATTATAATTATAATTATTTTCTAAAACGATGATCGAAAGATGCAAAAATCCTCAAACACTGATCGATGATCGATCCGATTCATTAGCGTTACACCTATAGTTTATTGTACTAATTAATACAGACAAGTTGTGAGTCTTATAAATAGATTTTGTAATCGGTTCGTTCGTATGTTTATCCGCAAGACTTTTTGGAAACTAAAATACGCTTCTTAGTAAATATATATATATATAAATTTGTTAATTTAAACCAATTACAGGATCTTCTTCGTTTATAAAACATTTTATTTGAATTATTTAAGCGTTTAAATATTTTTTTAACTATTAAAATGAGAGTGTAACGGCATAATATGGGCCTTAATCAAGATTCTAAACCGATAGGAAGCACCTGCTGACGGTAAAAGTTGAACACCTGCTACATAACGATAAAAATAGGCTCGTGTTCAAGGTAGCCCCAAATTTAAATTAATTGTTTTTCGAATATGTATACTATATATTATAGATAATAATTGTATTAAAGATATACGAGAGGTTATTACATTTTTTTACTTTTCTCTCCGCTTCTACCGAAAGGAAAAGTGCTGTAACGCTTTTTTCTTCGTCGTATATTCACTCCCGAAGGCTATAGGCAATGTTAAATTTTGATTTAATAGTAGTTAACGTGTATAATATCGCGTAACGAATAAAAAAAAGTGGGGATATTTTACGGTTTAGTATCGATAACAAACCAATTTCCGATGTCAATAGGTTAACTATAACGTTCGGAAATGTGAACTGGAGCATTGTTACGTGTTGATGACCCCTTCTTGACCCGTCCGGTTACGTCATGACTGGAGATACTTCGTGCCTAGGGCTATTAATGGGTGATGAGTGGAATTGATCATAAAGCGTAAAGATCGAGTGGAAACTACAGAAAATTCTTATTGTAAGGGAAGACGAAGTAGAACGAAGCTTTTCGAGTAACTTTTGATTTATCTCAAGTTACGATCTTTTCGAGAATATCACGGATGAAACCATTTTTTTGCACGCCGAATTACTTCGAATTTTTATACTCGTCAAACTTTGAGAAGTTGTAAAATATTTATTAATAATATCTCACTTACGAAACGTGTATTTACAGGCTCGAGCCTTTATGGGTTTAAATAAGGCACACGTCAGATCTGCAGGCCTAGTACGATCCAGCTGCAAAATGGGTAGATTAAGGTCGCATCTAAAATATCCCTAATAAATTACTAGTCTAGTAAGGTTTAGAGCCGTGTTAATTAGGTTCTACTTCAGTAAATTCGCTCGATTCGAACCGATACCGATCTGATCTCGGTCCAAGCCGTATAATATACGGTATGGGTAGCATAGATAAAGTCTACGCTTTATAATGTTTCCTGTTAAAACCCAATGGGGGGATCTTATCGCCTTAAGCCAAACGCCAGTACAAACGTGCCTAGTCATTTGTAGTTATTGTGCTTTACAAATGCCAATATTGCGCTTACGTTACAATATAATATTCTGATTAGGAGCCCATTAAAATAATTTTTACGTTTAAAACAATATGGTTTCTCTTGTTAAAAGGATAATTTACTATACAGGCTTGTGTTTTCATGTTCATGCTTGAATTCCTAGGACCTGTGAGGAATCTGCATGCTTAGACAAGTATATAAGGGATATTTTGGTCGTGATGTGAATTAGATTATATAAAATACCTCAAGTAACTCAGTAGCTTGGATGAGAAAATATATGGACTATTTTTCAATTACCATTGTACTGTACATATTTTCCTTTCTTTACCTTAGATTTTGAGAGTTTTCGCTTTGTTAGAGCGAAGGAAAAACTATTATATTTAAACACGCTTTAGTGGTCTTTAATATTGCATTTGATATTGTAATAATGATAATTAAATTTTTATTTCTCACCTAAACTCCTCAGTTTATGTATATTTTGTTTGGCTCAATTACTCATAACTAACAGCTAACATTCCTACGCAGGATGCAAAGATTCTCTACGGCATAATAGAGGAATCTTCTAAATATAACACAGGATAACTCTATGATATAACACAAATATCCTATACCAGTACAACACGTGGATGCTCTAAGATGAATTCTTGTATATAAATGCTTTATGTATATAAATTATAATACTAACCTTTCTAGAGCTCGATTAGTTATGCACTTTTGCACCCTAGAGCATCTTTGAATTAAAGTAACACAATACCCATCGTTGATGATACCTATCATCAGATGCTTACCATAATCAAGATCTACGATAGAATACTTAGAAGAGGCAAAAAATGATGGCCCTATTTTCGTGTTGGTGGAACAAATGTTACCAATTTATCATAGTAAATTATTACGGGTACAATAAAACAATTCTAGCGTTTAAAAATTATCGGTTATAATAAAAAAGATGGTAAAGTTTTCCTGATCACACCGCTCCGAAAACTGAGATTTTATAAGGAATTTCTTAAAAGATTATAATCATTTCTATTTAGCATAATACTTTATTCTGAATGAAGAGGGTGAGAACAATGGATTGTTTAATAATCGAAACAGAAAATAAGAGGGAAGAATTTGTTTGTAGTGATATTAAATCAAGCAAATTCTATTGCTACTGGATTGTAAAAGTCAAGACGTATGGTTGAACTTGACCCTATTAATCGTAGAGCGGAACTTGTCATGCTTTATGCTTTGTATACTCCAGAATGCAAATTAAGACAGATAACAATTCTATCATTTCAGGTACTCGAAAAGATACGGGTCTATTATATTTATCGATTCTAGTCATTTTCAAAAATTTTATAAAGGAAATCTAATTGCTTATATGTTAGCCTCTTTATATTTTATAGCCTAATCAAGAGGGATATTAAGCTTGGACTTTGCGTTGTTGCACGAAACGGCCTTATGGACTTTGCATAAAACGCTTTTACTGTACAAGCGTTTTATGCAAAGGATCCGGCTGCATTAATGCGTGGGCATGCCCGAATCTTCTTGGAGGCTTCGTTACTCATATTCTCGTCTATATCTACATAATATTGCTAAAGAAATTGGCCTGAAAAATGCTTAAAATGACTCTGACAATGGTATCGAGGTGTCATCGCGAGTGTCGTTTGTGCGTAAAATTACATTAATATATAAACACATATATATATATATATAATATGTTTCTTTGACTATTATAAAATCACACGAATAATGTCTATTTTTCTATTTTGTAAGAGATTTTCTCAGTTTTTAATTTTATTTTCCTTTATTTTTTCGGTATTTTTTATACTTTTCTAGTTTCTACTATACATTCGACCAGTCAATTGACCCGATTTTCGATTGAGTTTCACTGAAAGAAATCAAAATATTTGCTAAATGCTTTCATATTTTCGTTCGTGGACACGTTGACCTTAGGCATAAACCTTTAAAAAATATTTTTATTTATGATTTTCAAGCTTATTTTATATTAAATTTCAATTTTTAGAAGTTACGAGGCATGCAAGCGAATACTCGAATTGTTACACAGTATGAAAAAGCTAGATTCTTGGAAATTCTCTTCTATTTTGCCTATCGTTTACTACTTCATTCACATCTAAAGCTTTTAAGTAGGATATGAATAGAGAATTTTAAGTAATGCACAAAATGTAAATGGACACTCGACGTATAATGCGCTTCAAAATAGAAAAATTATATCAAAGTTTTCCCCCTTTTTCTGCTGCTGTAAAGAAATTGTGACGTTTAAATTCAGTTTAAAATGTATCTATTTTTATTTTATGAAAGTATTTTTAGTGTATTTATCGAAATTTATAATTCTTTTTTAACATTTAAAAAGACTTCAACTTAATTTAACAAATACACTTACATGGCGAAAATTGGATTAAATTTATCAATGCTGAAGTAAATGATCCTTATATAGAGAGAGACATGAAGGAAAGGGTTCCAAGGACCATTAACAATTTTTTGTTAATTCCTAAAACTAAATAAGAGTAAGGTAAAAAGTGGGGGTAATTTGATATTCTTCTTTCACCTTACGCTTTTGTCTGTATATAGAAACACAAAACAAAGGTAGTTATCGGGATTTGTTATCTTATCTTAAGCTAATCGATCGTAAGTTTCCCCGAATTTTTTTTTCTCAGAATGGGTTGGTACCAGAGTTGCACCTGTTAAAATAAATTGTTTTAAGCATAAGCCAAGGTGCATGTCAGTCATTAAAATGGGCTTTGGAACACCACGAGTTGCCTCCAGCTAAATCATTTCTCCACAAAACTTAGAAAAAAGCTTCATTTTCTCAGAAATTTATCGAAATTTTGGTTTATATTCTGAATAATACACTTAAAATTACTACACTATGCATGTAAAAATGGGTATAATTTATCAACTTAATTTTAAATGAAGTGGTAAATTTCGTGTAAATTTAATTAAATTGTGATATTTTAAACTACACGCTAAATAAAGGAAGTATTTTATACCCGTACAGGATAAATGCTCTAGAAAACGAGGGATTTATTCACTTTTTATGGCTTTTTTAAGGGTCTAGTTATAGGGAATTTAAATACTTTGCAAATAACTCGATGGCTTGAATTGATCTCCGCATCGTAATCTTGAGTGATCGCTCCAACACCATTTTCAAAATTGCACTTTACATGTTTAAACTGGTGTAGTCTTTTACAAGAACAGGGCCTTCGGGTCTAATGTTTTAGATGCGTTATACAGATACAGATATAAGATAAAAGCATTAGTAATGAGCCCTAGATGATTTCCGGCCATGCCCATGCCACGTGTAAAAGTTTACAGCTCCGTCACTTATGGAAAACTTTGGTGTATCTGAATTGTATTAGAGTTTTAGCACGGGGCCTCACTAATTTCGGCTTTTGATGCCCATTTTTTGGATTTTTTTAAAACTCTTTTCACCCCGTGAATACTAAGAGACTCTTTTAGTGACTTCAGCCAGGTCATGGGGAGCCGGGTGGTGAGGAATGGAGCCCACATATCATATCCAAACGGACCAACTACGAAAAATTCCTGGGGTTTTTTCGTCACGGTGGCATCCCTACCGATCTGTGGGACCCCAGAGCGGTAGGGATGCCACTATTTTTGGATTTTTATTATATGGTCTCATTACTTAAGGCTTTTGATGCCCATTTTTTTGCATCATTGAAGCGTTTCCTACAGGCTACTGAAAAATCTTTCGTCTTCTATACTAACAAAATAATAATTTTTTACTCGAATAGTTTAAGAACAGATTCGATTACAAGCGCAAATATACGAAGTAACTAACGAGTAAGTCAAGAAGTTAAACATGGCGCCGCATGGCCTGCAAAACGACGTGTTAAGCTTCATAGAGATGGCCCGATGTAATATTTCTTCTTGACATTTATCTGGTTTTTATAAGCTCTTTTTTTTTTAGTCATTGAACATCAGGCAAATCGAGTTCGTCGCTTTTATTTGTCGTAAAAATGCGATCTCTTTAACAATTACGAAATTGTCTATAGGAAAAGTCCACACAGGAACGTTCTTGGAGTTGTTTAAGAGCAAAATCAATCTAAACTTCATTACTACTTTTACTTTAATTATCATAAAATAAATCATCAATGACAAAGTTTGTTAATTAGAAATGGGTAGATGCATCCATAAGAACAAAAATGCCACGTCTTCGTTCCTTATTATTCGTTAATGGCGACATCAATCATTTTGTTTGTAAATAAAAGTTTCGCTATTCTCCAAAAAAGCAAGATAACGAATAAGCAAAATTGCTAATTATTTAATTATTTTGAAGGTTTTTTTTACCCCAAAAATATGCTTCTTTTCATAAATTTTAATTTGCTACATCGGGATTTTTATCCAAAATCCAAACTCTACGTATTTTTTAAGCATTTGCCCCCTTCTATCAGGAGCGAATACTTCGTTTACTATCAACATTTAAGGCCTCATATTTAATATTATTAGGTCTATGATATCGATTTTTAAACGTTAATATATTATAATGCCTTACTTAATAGGAAAAAAGTGTTTAAATTGAGATTATAGGTACTTTAAAACAGGTTCGAGTGTAAATTTACTTAGAAAAATCGATTAAATTCGAGTTACAAGTGTTTAAAATGGTAAATTTGAGGTCTTTCCGAGTATTGCTATACTAATCTAACTTTCTGATGTAATAGCTAGAAAGCAGTCCCTATCACAGAGTGATCAGCAGGCCATTTGGTCCCCCCTGCTGGTCCTTCTCTTATAGGAACTTCTATAAGTTATCGAGGCCGCATTTATGAAGATGTCAAAAACATTTGTTATAAATTATTATTTGTTCTTTATGTATTGGGGCCTCAAAACCGAGAGTGGTTGGGTGTCTTTATCTCCGAGAGGCCCTGCCACAAAAATGTCCGAAAGTTCACCTTATCCATTCAAACTATTATTGAATGAGTAGAATCGTGAACCGGATTTATGGGCGGGCATCCTGGGCACGTGTCGGGGGCCTCCACGAAAAGAAAAAGGAGAGAAACGACTAAGGAACGACTCAGGAAACGAAATAAGGTAGACTATATTTATAAATTCGATATAAAATTAAGGTAGAGTGGAGTTAGTCGCATAGGGCCTCCTAACTATGTCTCGGGGCCCTACATGAATAAACCTGTCTATGGAAAAACTATCATTGTAGCTTGAACTGGTAGAAATCTCGAACACTTTCAATATTGATACACATGTAAAGTCTTTAATGACTGTTCTCTTTATATAAGGGCACTGTACATAGTCCAGACTCATTAGAATTTACCTCAGAGGGTCCTAATTATTTGTAATCCAAGAAATAAGGATAGATTTTTGAATAACGAGTAGAAATTAGAATATTCTGATATAAAGAGCGATCCACGTAATATATATTTATAGATTTAGAGCAAATTTATTCGAGTTTCTCCTCTTCTCCTATTCTTAATTATTGAGTTAATCATAAAACACGAAAAGAAATTAGTTTTTATTGTATAAAAATTTAATTAAATAATTAATTTTTAATTAAAAAAAAATCTTTTACGGATCGTTAATTCTCGTAAAATGATAAAAGTTTTAACAAGTGTAAATAGAAGATTTATATGAGGAAGAATATTTTATAATTCATCAGCAATTTTGAATGTAATCGGAATTGTTGTTTGTAGTAAATTTTTAATGGAAATTTTATCAATTAAAGTTAATTACAATTATAAATAAATGAGTAAATATTATTCATAATATTCGTTACCAGCGTTTAAATCATAAATTTTCTATTGATTCATAATAACCACATATATGATTTAAGAGTAAATTTTCTGAATTGCTTCGAAGGTATCATTTTAATTATTGTCGTGTAAAGTAAATAAGTCATTTTAAATGCTCATTTTCACTTTAAAACGTAATTAAATCATTTTATAATTCATTAACTATCATTATTAAATGAGTTTTTGTATTCACTTTTGTCTGAGCCCGTCTTTATGTCCGTCTGTAAGAATTCTTGGATACGGCTTTAAAATTAATGGGTTGTTGTAAGAGGGTCATCCCTCCTGGTGTCACCTAATTTCAAAAATACATATTGTATATATAGACGAATTTATAGGAAACAGAGTCAGAATACCACACTTAAGAATTGCATAAAGAATAGGTTAAACATTTAAATTTTGTCTATGTTTGATTAAATTTATAGTCAAATCTTGTGCATTTTTATACTTTTCTACGTCTAATAAGTGAAACGATGGGTGATTTAGTATCAGCTTTTGCTTCGTAGAAGGGTGTAGGGGCCTTTTACCACCTGCTGAGCACTCTTGGACTGGCGATAGAGATAAAATTCTTTCAATCTTCGTCGGGTTAACTAGTTTACTAATTGAAAGTTTGCACTTCTTAATGCTCTAATTCTTCCAATTATGAAATATATTCGTTTATTTATATCATTACTAGATATTATGGATAAAGAAACATATATATATAACCTTATCAGTTCCGTTTTAACTGTTCTATTAATAGATTTCGTATTCGATACTTCCGTTCAACTCATTTTTAACTTCATAAATTTCCTTTTCACGGAAAAACTTGTATTAAGATTCACTTATTAATTATTATTTCGAGTATAAAAGAAGATAATTCAGTTAAATAAATGAACTTTTTTATTTATTTATTTAAAATCCTCGTAGATTAAATATAAATCTGGAAAATACACGGAGAGATTTTGGAACTTGTAGAATTTTGTTGATAAATTTTTTAGGTAGTGATTAATTGATACATAAAAATTTATTACTTGTCCCTTTATTTAATTTACAATGCACAAAGAATATCAGCAAGCTCCTGTTAATAGAAAGTTTATCGTTAACTGCAGCTCTTAATTATACAGAAGCATTACATTATCTAGAACAGAAGGTTGGGTTGGGGAACCTATGGCCTTTTGCGACTTAATAAAACGTAAAATTATTTAATGTATAAATAAGTTGTTGGGACTTAATTTTCTTCATTTTTCTGATAAACTAACTAAAAAATAACTCAAAAACATGATATATTCGGGGCGTAGTTTTAAGAATTTGTCGTGCCGTCACTACCAAGAAATGTTCAAATTAGTAGGTAATTCCTAAATAATTTTTATAATGTATTTATTTTAAAAAGTTTATAAAAACTTTTAAATCTAAGAACAAATAATTAGTCGATAATTAGCTTAAAACATCGCATTGTTCTGGTTGACAGGTGGGTCCATTAGCTATTTTTTCAACAACTGTCAGCCCTAAATTATCGTTGCTGACGGGTTGTAGCTTACTCATTGAGTATTGTTGCCACTACAATAGTGTTGGTCCTATCACTGTTCAAGTGATTGTTAGAAAATGAGAGATGAACGAGTGAGGAAAAGCAGAAATGACAATAGAAGATTCTGTTAAGTCATTCACTTGTAGATAACTATTGACTTCTTATTACAAACCACATAATTTAATTCATTTTATACTACAATTTCTTACAACTATTAACCTTAGAAGCCGAATGCGTACACCTTTTTATTATTAAAGATTTTATTTAACTTTCTTTGCATCAAGTTTTCAAATTTTCCAACTCAAATTTCATCCACTTCTAATTAAAGTAGAAGGCAGAAACTATGCTACGCTGTACATAAAACATTTATTAAAAATTTAATTATAAAGCTATCACAGTTTAAATTTGTTTCAGCATTTTCTAAGTTTAATATAAATTTTATGGAGTTTTTTTTACATTTAAAATCGAATAACTTTACTTTTTATAATATAAAATCTATGTAAAATTAGGCATAGGTTCATAGTAATGCTGGAAAATGGTTCCATATTATCGGTTTTATTTATGACATTTTTAAAATAAATAAAATGATGCGTTTTATTAATGTTTGCAATAATGATGAAGTATTAAATACAATAAAATTAGGTAATAAGACTTTAATTAAAACTGCAAAAGTCCACGTGGTATTTTAAGCAACACGTGGGCAGTCACGAGTTTCAAATACTGTGGGGGGGTGCTTGTCTAGCAAGTAAAGCGCCCCATAGTCTTTGCATATTTATCATATAATTTCTTAATATCTTAAATGTAAATATAGCACATATTCCTTAAAAACAATACATAAAATTACAAAATATTCACGTGTAATAATGCAAAGTAATAGGGTAAGATATGGGGATGAATCATAGCTCATTTATAGAGACCGCCTATTGTTAATTACAGTAATATAATCTGTGTTTATATATTAAACACGAGCCTACATTTTCACGAGCAGAGAAGAATTAAAAGGCGTACGTTTGTAGAAGTCTTTTAATCAAAAATTATAAATAAATAAATAATAAAATAAAATCCTTTACTTTCTAAAATATATTCTTAAATAGGTTTTCGCCTTTTTACATTTATTTAACCCCCAAAATATGCATAAACCTATTCTAGATGCTTCATATGGTACCTGATTAGGCCAATGCCCTCTTGAGTAATAAATGACCATCATTAAACTTCATCTCAAAGAAAATAACCAGTTTAATTATTAAAATTATATAAATAATAATATATATTAGTTTATCACACAGAAGAATATAAGCTAAGAAATGTGCTTAGATTAATTTTATATTATTTTCTATGAGACTATTCCCAAATCCACTGAGAGCTCGAGATGGCTCTCCTGCTGTGCACAGCCCCTTCTGATCTTAATCTCAGGATTAAAGTAAAATATTCTACAAAGCTTTTAATGTATAATGAATATTCTGATTACAAATTATCGAAATTTGCGAATTCAAGCTGAAAATTTAAACAAATTTACAGAATTAAGATGGCTGACTTCATTAGCTACCCACGTGGTTAACGCATGACTATGCGAATTTTAACTCGGTAATATAATTAAATCAATTTATTTTCACAATTTTATTCACTTAAGATATGCATTATTTTCGCTGTATTCTTTAATTAATGTTTTAAGAATTTAAGATTTAAAGTATTGAACTACCCGTAAGCAGGGCCGGATTTACATAAGGACATTTGGGGCCTGTGTCCAGGGCCCCCACAAAACTGTGTTTAAACATAATTTTTTCCTATTACTGCGACAGGCTAGTGTGGCCTAATCATGAGGGCCACAGGCAAAGAAAACCAAACCCGGGAAAAAAACCTATGAAACATCGGAAAATTCCGGAAAAAAATTTTACATAGGTACTTTTCAATTAAATTAAAATAATTCGTTTTACACAATAAAATATACATGTATGTTTACAATAACCTTATTTTAAAATGAAATTTACAACTTCCTAGTTGAAATCTAGTTGAAAGTACAGTACTTTGTGTAAATTTTCTAAATCATCAAATTTGCCTACTCTTTAAGGGGGGCCCCCACCGAATTTGTGCCCAGGGACCCTGGATTGGTAAATCCAGCCCTGCCCGTAAGTACAGTAATTTACACATGGCAATTGTAGTCCACTCGTAAGAAGGCAGCGAGCAAAAATAGCGCTGTATGCACTTCACTAAAGTGTCCAACTTGCATCTCCATCTTGTTTTACAACTATTCCGCTCAGTTAACCCACTATAAAAACAAATTGAACATTCATCGAACTTCGTGGAAATGCATTAAGACTTCACAGAAGTTTTCCAACGTTCAGCCACAGCTGCAGTAATGCATTGGCAAGTTAGCACGTGCCAAAAACATGAGACACGACGGGTGGTGCAAGACCCCTATGCCCCTTGGCGCATAAAGGGCTAAAAAAACTAAAAATAATCAAGTGTACCTTTGCCATAATTCGTGGCATCCCTGCGATTTCTGTACATATTGAATGTTTTATTTTGAAGTTATGTTTTGTTTTTCTATAATAAAAATCATTTCTTGCAATACACGTCTTCATTATTCTGCTATTTAAAATAACTTAAAACGGTGTGACAGTTTACATATTTGCCAATTGCACTAAAACATTGCTACGGTTCTGCTCGGAACTAAAGCAGTAAATCTAATTTCTCTAATTTTTATTGTAATTAGCCACTAGGCTAGAAGTTTTAGAGTTCGTTAGAGTAATTTTCACTCATTTACCATCTGTGTAGACTCGTAACACTAACGGATTTTTCTTGTGTACCCCAAGGGGTATGCGTACCACTGTGGGGAGGGGGGCATTTTCAGAAAAATTTAAGTCCTAATATCAGTATTAAAAGTATTATACCAAATATGGAAAGCTAAAGATCGAAGACCCGATTAAATGAAATTTTTAATTAGAAGATAACGAGCCTTATTAACAAGAACTAGTTGTATTCCATATTAGGGTATTTATTAATTAGCCTTTATTACTACCACCGAAATTCAATATATTTAAATAATCTAATTGTCTTCCATTTCTGTAAGTCATTATGCCCTATGTTACCTTAAATATACATATTACATACATTTATCTTTATAAAACCACGCAATTTATTAAAACACGTTATTAATAAGTTCATTTCTAGTTAAATTACAAATTTTAATGATTTTATCTCTTAAAATCTTAACAATTTTATTTAATTTTTATTTTATTTTTTATGGGTTTTCCATTTAAAAAATTAATTAATTTTTTTTTTGTATTTGAAGGTATTTTAGTACATATTTTCAGAAATTGTGATTTATATAGCTTAATAACATTGATTTAACTTTAATACTTCGATAAAGTTTATTCTTATTTTTAATTTGATATTAACAAAAGTAATGTAAATTATAATAAAACACACTTTCATTAAATATTTGCAATAATTGAGATCGTTCTCAACAGATGGAGCCATATGCCATTTTGAAATTATTTTTACTAAATTTATTTATTCTGAAATAACTAAATTTTGATGGTTTCAATATTATAAATTGATAAAAAAAAATTATTATAAAATATTTTAAAATTTTTATAAATGTATTTAGCCTCGATTAATCTCGTTTAACTGATATCATTTCCCCCCCTTTTCATTTTCATTATATACAGCAAAATGTAATCAGTAGCGTAACCAGGAGGCCCTACGGGCATACTACTTTTGTAAACAGACAATGAGTTTTCTCTTCATTTACAGCGCTAATGGCTATAGTATCCACAGTAGTAGGATGTCAATATAGGGCTGCACGTTCTAATTCGGGTCTCCCAAATTCGGTTACTGCTTGGAATGTGTTTTATTTGTTATTTAGAATGTTGTTATGCCGAAAAAGTTGGCTTTAATCAGTTTCTGTCATTCAATTGCTACTCAAAAGCCTTTCGTTTCCGCTCTACACAGGTTTTGATCTTTTATAGTATTGTTTTACATTTAAAACAAAAAAGCTTCGTTTTGTAGAGAGTCCGTTTTACACAAGTTTTACTGTATTTAAAATAATTTAGTATGATTAATATATTATTTAAATTAATAATGTGAAAACATTATAGGCTATATTACATATTCTATATAAATACTATAGAATTCGTATTGTTTTAAATCCAGTTATAAATAAGAAGACGTTAAAAAAGTTCTTTATAAATATTTTATTAATTTAACTTATAATTTTAAGTGGATTTTGAAAGATAAACTATTTATGTTAAGCATAATCGAATTAAAATATAGAATAATCCAAGGGCCACCCCTTTACAGCTTAATTAGATAAATTAGATGAAAGGCAAAACGTTAATTTTTTTTAAAAAAATCGTATTAAATATCAACAAATTTTTAATGAGATTGACGATATTTAGTTATATAAACAATTTACTGAAGGAGATTAAAAAAAATTAATAAATCATTCCCGAAAGTTATTTTAATTAATTGACTCGGAAATTTATACTTGGATCAATATCCCTTTGTATATTTACCGTATATTTAAATATTATTTACAAAAAGCTTAATTGTATATATGCTATTTTTATTTATTTTTAATTAATTTGTTTTTGTAACATATACTAGGAAAGAGAGAAATTTGTCTAGAACAATTTATAATGCTTAATAAAAAGAAGGCATTTGGTTTTAGGTGATGAAAATACAGTAAAACCAGTATAAACTGGTACCGAATTTTTCCCGTTTAGGCAGGTTTTCGCTTTAGACAGGTTTTTTGCTGTAATGAGTTATCAGTCTTATCGATAGTTCAACTGTTATTCGATAAGGAAAATGGTGTGATCAATGGTATATTTATGGACCAAAACTTCTAATTTATATAATTTTTAGTGCCTAGATGTCCTAGCTCTAATTATGACAAACTTCTTCATTGTTTACTTCATTTATAAACAATTAATCGCTTTCTAAACACACGAAGGCACATTGAAAGCCTTAGAATCACAGGTAAGTAAGTGTTAGGCGGAAAAGCACGTTTTCCTACTCGAAACGAAAGGCAAGAGCTAAAAGATTTACATTTTTTATTAATTTATTCTTATAATATTTTAATTTTGTGTCGTTTTCGAGTTTATTTATATTTCATTTTAAACAGCCACAGTTCTGTATGAGCGCAAACCGCTGATGGCACCTAGGGTTGTGGAAGAATTTAAATATGTTCCCTTTCCGAATGATTACTCACGATCGTACTCGATAATCCTCAAAATGGCACTTTGCAAACCAATATCTTGCCCGATATATCAGCTTGCAAGCTGATTCATGCAAGTTTCAATGAGCCATAACTAAATGGGCTGCGGGAGGGTTGGTCATGTCTTTTTATGCTTAGTATGAGAGTAAGCTTTAGAGAAACGTCCAGACCTATAATTTCTGTATTGATTCCGATTATATCGCAGTAGTCACATGTTGAAAGTGTATACATAATTTATACGTTATATGCAGACTATATTAATCACGGGTTATTTTTATCTATCGTGGGGATGCAGAGAATAATTTTTTCTATTATTTTTCTCACGTTATGGATTACATTTCTACTTCAGTTACTTTATTAATCACTCAGAGCTTTGATGAATTTCAATAAAGATGCTTTATTATCTCGATTATGTAATTAGTCTTTTATTTTATCCCGCTTTAAATGATATACATTATTTTCTGTAATCATATAGTATAGGCCTATATATTATATTGTTATATAAAATATAACTTATTCCATAAAATATAACTCCATAGTTTTCGTCTGTTACATATAACAGACGAAAACTATGGAGATCGGCGAAAAATAAACCTCCAAGGGTTTTACTTTTTTAACCTTGAAACGTCGAGAAATTCAAAGAAATTCGGGGTTTTTTCTGTATTAGTGTGCGGGGGGCACGATTTCGTTCACCCTGTTTGGAGCTTAATAACTCGTGTGCTTTTTGTCGAAAATTTCTGAAATTTTGCAGGAAGGTTTGTGTATTAGGGGGATCGATGCTGTTAAATTTTGGTGATTAAGGGTCGAGGGAATGGGGAAATAGAGTAGGAGTTGTGTGTCTTATCTCGAATGGGAACGGACTTATGATTTTACTTGTTATTAGCATTTACAATTTTTTTTATAAAACTCATCCCTACCCTCAAAATTAAGCTTTTTGCTATTTTATAATAATTAATTACAGCAAAATCTGAATAAAAAGGAAGCTTGCCTAAACGGAAATAAGTCTTCGGAACGGAGCTATTTTCTATGTTAAAAAAAAAACCTATCCAAAACGGAAAAATATTCCGTACCGTGCGATTCCGTTTTACGCGGTTTTACTGTATATAAAGATTTTTAATAGAATATCATAACATAGCTCCACACGTAGTTTTAAAATGTTTCTGCCTGGAAATTAAGCAAGTCGTTGCTAGATTTTTTAAGGGGTTCAAACAGAAAATTTGGTGGATTGTCGCTTATAAGTCGTAAGATTTTATGATTAGTTGAATATATAAGATATTCAGCAATGCTATTCACAGAAGAGCATCTCTGAACACTCCCGGATTACCCGCTAGGCACATGAATCACACATACGCCTATTGGTCTGGGTCCAGGGAACCCCGCAATTGAAAAAAATAAAGCATTGCACTTGTATATCATAATTTATGAATAATTCCATAGATACAATTAAGCGTTATTAGTTTATTACATCGTAAAATTATGTAGAAGGTTCTTAATCTTCTATGTCCATTCTGAAGGTCTTAATCTGCCACTTCAAGGATGCTCTTCCTTCTACATCTTTTACCCCTCTCTGCATCCATTTTTATAATATCTTTTTCTACTTTCTACCCAATTTATTCTATACAAAAAATACTTCTTCTAGCATAAGTATACATAAATATACCCGTAAATACTTCCTAATATTGTAATTATTTTATTTTCTAATAGCATATATTTGTTTCTATTGTAAATCTAATATATTTTTGAATATTTAAAGTAGCTTTAAAATGCCCCAGTTTTATTTCGGGAAATACAATTCATACCGGCAGAAATCGGTCATCCTACATCAGCAATTTTTTATTTATTTTTTATTTCATTTCCGTCTCTTTATAATTTCCTAAAAATTATTAATTAATCACTTCATTAAATTAAAACATTCTAATTATTGTAATTATTTTAATGCTTGAGATAAATAAATTAGTTTAATCAATGTTTTAATTTGTTGATATAATAGTCTTAATAATTAATAACAGATGGCAGCACAATCTGTTATTAGGCACAGCTCTATCTTAACAAGAATATTACACTAAAAAATAAATAAATAAATAAATATTATATATTATTTAATAATGATAATATTTGCAGTAGATATTTGTAAAAAAAATTTAAAAAATCGGATATAAGTCGAGTTATTAAATGGTTCTATATTTCTCACTTATAATTTATTATAAATAATTCTTACGTTTATATTGTATTTATAAATATAAGGTTATTTTTATTACAAAAGAGCAAGAATTTTTCAATATTTTTTAACGTATGGAACCTCTTTTAGTGTCGGAGAATTTGGCATCAAGTCAGAAAAAGGTAGCTCGCGATCTACACGTTGATAGAACTGTCACAGGAAATTAATGTATAAAGCGAGGTTTATTAAAGAATATCGTTTTATATCGCTTCAAATGATATTATAAACTTGATATTGTTTACTTTAAATGAGTTTAATATTCAAAATAGTGTTTATTAGTGTTAGAGTAATGAAAGAATTTTGTATTAATATTTATGAATACAGTATTTTGTTTTTTGTTTTGAAGGAAGAGCTACACAATTTTGAAACTTTGTTTAAGTGTAAAATATGGATTGATGGATCACCCGCTCTAAGGGAAGAGAGAGTGGGCGTGATGGAAGCAGCTGCCGAAACATTATTGTATTATAATTCGTACATCCCACAGCGACTATTGAGGATAGATGTGACGCTTATCAATGATCGGGGATCGTTAGGTCATCTGGCAGATGGATTTTATCAAACAATGAAAGTCACGACGATGACCTTCTTTTCGCAAAAGTCACAAAATCACTCATCTGGATTGTCAGATTTACGATTTTTGCATTCAATGATCCACAAACTCTTTGCTGTACAAAATAGATTTGTCATCTTCTCTGCTAAGTAGACCTCATTTTTATATAAAATGCCGTATTATTTCCTATTTAAAAATATATTTTAAATGTTTTTAACTTTTTAATCGATTCTTTTTAATATTCTAAACTATAATTACACGCAATTCTTTCGCGTGTATACTACTCGAAACATTGCATTTATACTCTTTACGAATTCATTTCTGTAAACTGTAAATAATTTTATTCATTTATTATTAAAAGTTTCGAGGATTTCTTACCCTATTTAACCCAGAATTTCTTACAAATTTTCCTAATTTAAATAATTTAACTCGGACTTTTGGAATGAACACTATATCAATAATGGGGAGGTCTGGTTACTTTACGCATGGAATTCTTTAAGAAATGGCGATGTAAATACGGGAAAAAGATGGAAAATTATCGACAGATTTGATTCTAAGTTCCTAAATTAATCAATAGTGATGCGATAAATTAATAGACACGATCAATCATAATGTTTATTGATATTAAACGTCAAGTGTATCGATTATTTTTCCATTAATCGATATCCGGATCCTTCAAAAATCTCTTAAACTACTTAAAATTTAAGTTTTAAATAATTTCTATTAAAATTTTCTTAATTAGTAAAGGTTCTCGTGACTCTAAATAACAAATATATTAATTATTTATTCAATATTTCACGGAATTTTACTGTATTAACAAGAATTTTAGCATGCAACCGAACCAAACTTTCAACTATTAAAGTATTGAACAAGTGTTGCATTTAAATTTACAATTTATTTCCGAATAAAACAAATTTCTCTTTGTTTATTAAAGTTATCGTATGTAAAGTTGAATATATAATTATATTATTTTCTCGAATAATTTACGAATTTATCAAATTTTTAATGAAACAGGTTTATCTCGCTGACTTCAGTTAGATATAAGCACGCGTAATGATGTTCTGTAAAATAATTATAGAACACGCACACACACCTTTTACTTCTTAATTGTCTTTAAGAATATTAATAGTACTAACAACGTGAACATTTAGTGTTAAGTAATCGTTAAAAATATTCACAATTGAATTTCTTTTAATTATTCTTAAATTTATCATTATTGATTTAATGGATTAACATATAGTGATCTGTAAATTAATAACCATTATTGATTTATAGTAAAAATTAAGTATAGTTAATTACAATTAATAGTATACTACTGTACTATATTGTTTCATTGTGGGTTCGGACAGACCCATAATGGGGCAGCGTGGTGATGAGAGAAGGGTCCAATAGATCCTCCGAAATATTCCAGGAATTTTTCTACCCGCTCGAATTCGCTTCCGAACAGCTCCGGGGATCCGGAATCAAATATATATTTTATATTACTATACAATAGAGAATAGCAACTAATATAGTATAGAGGTACACGAAGTACAAAAACACATTTTCCTGTGGGAAAAAAGGGTAATTACTCGAGGCCCCATCAACAGGGGTCCCTAAATCAACTTTGCCTGGGTCCCTATAAAGTTATAACTGCAAAAACATATAAAATTCAACAGATTTAGAATAAAATTGTAAAAAAAATGAAGTTATATTATATCCGATTAACAGGTATCATAATGACAACGAACAAATTAATGTAAAGGCATTTATTCTGAAATATAATATTCGTGTTGCTTAAATATTCATCTAAAAGATTCGTAAATTGTCGACCTTAGCATCTGTCATCGAAGGAATCGTGACAAAAAGCTAGGCCATCGCTTGACCCTTAAGATAAGTCACGATAGAGTGAAAGTGTATATCACCTCGGGACATATAATAGAATTGGTGCATGTCAAAGAGAAGGCGATAGAATATATAAAAAGCCGATCGACATCGTCACGAATACTTTTTTTTTTCGTTCGAGGAGTGAAGACCGAGGGGAGACATTCGATTTTGATATGAAGAATTTACTATTTTCTTTCGGTAAGTTTATTATATATTTATAAAATTTAGATATATTTATAGGCCTAAATTTATATTTTATTTCTATCCATTTAGTTCTAGCCATTTCCATCTGTTTTGTACAAGTGAGTATCCAAGTATCAAAATTTCATGCTGTATTTTAAACGTATGTGTAATACTAAATATATTTTTAATTATTATCTTTTAGAACCAGAATTTCTTTCCTAAAAAAGTGAATTCTAGATATAAATCGGAATTAAGTAGAAAAAATATACGCCTTGACGGTTTTAGACCCGATTTTACGCCTTTTCTATCACGCAATGGAAAATTGGGAAGATTACAATATTTAGCCTCTGGCTCCTCTCAATTATACGACGCCGACAATGGAGAAAATGGAAATTTTAATTTGAATAACGGACAAAACGGTAAAGACAACGGAAAAAATGGCTACCGAAACGGACATAATAACGGTAATCGCGGACAAAACGGAAAACGAAACGGACAGAACGGAAGAAAAAATGGATACGCAAATGGCCAAAACGGTTATAAAAATAATAAAAAAATCGATAATTACAATTTAAATCGAAATGGCGTAATGAATGGGCGCGACGGAAATCAAGAACCTGTATTTTTAACAGAAATCGAAACACTTTCGATATTCGGTAAACCGGGGGAAGATTTTCCAATTTACTACAACGTACCGGAAACGGAATTTTCCTGCACTAATCAGCTATATCCCGGATATTACGCAGATACCGAGACAAGATGCCAAGTAAGTCTTTTTGTTTTTTTTTTTTATTTCCAAAATAACCGCGACCTTGTCTATGCACCGACCTTTCGTAAATAACACTAGCGTCACACTTAAATATCGTTATAAACGACGTAAGTAACTTATGACATCGATGAAAATAATAATTAATTTCTTTGTTTTTTTCTCAGATTTTTCACGTCTGTCATCAAGATGGCCGCCGAGATAGCTTCGTATGTCCAAATGCTACCGTGTTCAGCCAAAAAAATTTCGTCTGCGCTTGGTGGTACGACGTCAAGTGCGAAGATGCCGCAAAATATTACGATTTAAATCAATATCTTTATCAAGAACCCGAAGAATTCGACATTAATGAAGAGTAGACCATAGTTTTATTGTATATATATGTGTGTGTTTTTAACAAATAAAGAGCATTAACTAACACTTTTATGGCCTGTTTTTTGTGTGGAATAAAACAGTTTTTTCGACATCTCCACCTTGAAAATAGCTGGAAAATATCGTCATTCGTGTAGAAAGGAAAAGTAGTTGATCTCATCGTGATCCACCTAGTTTTTTTCTACTGTTTTTTTTGTTTTTGTGACGTCAAGGTTTCATAATAGTCCTACTTTCGTAGAATTAGTATTTTGGGAGGAAACGGTGATCTGAATTTTAATTCGGGTGAAGTACTAATGTGTTTTTATAGCCCGGGATGTGAAGTCTGTACTTGAAAACGTGCGCTCATCTCTAAATTTCTCGTGTTTTATGTTATCTCTACTTGATAAAAGCTTACTGTTTGTGTTTATGAAATTAATTAATAAGTAAATTTCTGAACGTTTCTTCTCGGAATCGACATAACAGCAGGAAACAGTGATGTGAATTTTAATTCGGGTTAAGTTACTAATGCGTTTTTACAGCTCCGGGGGTAAAGTTTTCACTTCAAAACTGTGATCATCTCTAAAATTCTCATAATTACTTCAACCTTAATATTGTTTATACCGAATGAAATAATATTTTTTGGTCGATTATGCCTAATTAATGAGCACTTTTCTGTAATGTTGCCGGAGGAAACAGTGATGTGAATTTTAATTCGGATTAAAAACAAGAGTTTTTATAGTTTCAACTGTGAAGTTGATACTAGATGTCTAAAATTTTCATGGAATATAAAATAATGTTTAAATCATTAAATCATTAAAAGCATTAAATCTGCAGAAATGTACAGTGATCGTTGTCAATTGATCGTTGTCAACGATCACTGTACATTTCTGCAGATTTTTACTGCTTTTAAATTACTTATAAATTAGAATTAAAGTTTAAAAATGAAGAATTATTTAGAAATTTAATCGAAATTAACATTTCTTTTTATTATATGCACCTTATCTATAAGTATTTCTCTTCTATCCACCCAATAGTCCTTGAAACAGTATTATGCAGTCAGACGGATATATAAATATACTTTACTGTGACGGAATTTTTACGAAAAAATAAGTGATTATATAAAATTTATTTTAATCGTTAAAAATATGTTACATTTCTCATATTTAATTTAAATTTTTGTAATTAATGTGCCAAAATATTTATTGCTATTTACGCATGATTTAAAGAAATTTTTCATGTAAAGTTATTCTGGAATTATATTTTTTTAGCTAATATTAATGCAAATTTTCGGTTTTCCCCATTTTTTATAATAATAAAAAACACATTAGAAAGAAAAAAAAACAAATTTTTCCAAGAATTAAGCTCATTTACAATTGAAAAAATTAAGTGAATAATAATAGAAAAATTATTTAAAGTACGTTTATCAGGGGAGAAAATGATTTATAGATTCTTTTTTATGCATAAAAATAAATAATTTTTTAATGTTAAATTAATTTTCTCAAAGATAAACATCTGATTTCATTCACGAACTATAACAGCTATTGTATTAGAAGATACGCTCTATTCGTTAAAGAATTATAATGTCATTTTTCATGCATTGTCTGTAAATGACCATAAAAAGGAGTGAAACGAGATAATGCACGCCTGTACGAAAATACAACTTGTGCATTCGAGCGTAAAACTGCACTTGACAATTTATTAATATTTAATTACATTTTAATTGAATTTATTAAATCTTCTCTTCTTTAAATTCATTAAATGTATATTTAAGTGGGTAAATAAATTTTTGTAGATTATTTGCATTTTAGTTTACTCACAAGGCTCGTGAAGACGGATTAATTTCTACCTTTTTCCTTCCTTAAATAATATTAATTTTTAAGTTTTTATACAAATTATCTCTTTTATTAACTGTAAATGATTTAATAAACTGATTTTTTATACTTCTCAATCCAGTTTTCGAGGAAAGAGAAACGCAATTTTCTCATCGAGGAAGTGTTTTCTTGCTATAACTTAATACGTAGTGAAAAATTTTAACAAATATAAGCCCTATATGATATAAATTTCATTTACGAAGAACATATTCCATAATTTTTTCATAACTTTCTTACTTGAATATAGTTTATAGAAGGGAAAATGAAAGTAAGAAAGACGAGGAATCAAATGGTTTAAAGATGTATTTTTCTGCATATGAAAGACTGTCTAAGAACAGAAATTCAGGGCATAAGTTATAATCAACCTCTTGTACTAAGACGACACGATTAATTGATTGATTAGTGTATAAATTCACGGAAGATCGTACCGTTACGAAGAGAATTATTAAATACTTTGCAACAGGTAAGACAGTCAACACGAAGAAAGAGCACACATCAATATTATCGATTAAAAATTCTATATTTAAACACGGGGACGAATTTACTCATGAGTTAAACAAGCTACAGCCTAGGGCCTCGCATCCTCGGGCCGAAATGGGCCACACGTTACAAGAGCGCCTCACATTTCCAATCTTCATACGCTATAGTTTAAGACCCCATATAAATTTGCAATCGATTCATTAGCAAAGTTTTAACAATTCTCGACAGGGAAATTAAATTACTTGTAAATTTAATCAGTGAGACACACGCGACACAATTATTTTAGTGACGTATGCTACCGAAATGACAGTGGGAATTTTTTTCGAATTTGTTAAAAATCCATGAATTTTAAAATATCAGTCGGATGATTTTATTTACTTAATTAAAAAAACGGCAGCATCGATTTTTACAACGAGAAAAAGTTGAAAAATTTACAATTCAAACGATACCGAAATACAACTGATTCACCTAATTCGAAGACTAATTAGGGTTTCTACTTCTGTAAAACAATCACCCGCCTTGGTTTTGGTAATGAGAGGCGTTTTTACAGGTTAATAATCAGTTCTCCACCTCCTACCATTCGAAAAGATGACGCACAGTCCTTGAGATTCTAATGACATCCGTTTTCATTTTCCTATAAAAGTCACCCCCTTGCTTGATTTTTCTAAACTTATTTAATTTCCTTTAGCTTCTAACACGTCCAAGACGTGTTAAAAAAATGTCTTCTTTAATGAGTTATTTTGTTTTGTCAATAATTTTGGGTGAGTTTTATTCTTTATTTTTCCCATTTCTGTCAGCTGATCAGAAAATATTTTAATGTTTTATTATTTTAAAATAGGAAATTTTTATTATTTTCTTTATTTTGTGTAGTTTTGACGTGTTTTTAATGATTTATTATATCATTTTTTTTAATGAGTAATGATTACAAAATGAAATTACGTGTGTCTGACTGTCGATGCGGGTGTGATATTGCACATCTGGGAATTTGTCGTCCTTAAATTGTATTAATTTCTTTAAAATATTAGTAAAAAGTTTAATTTAAGGAATAATTAAAATTAAAAATTATTATTTCTAAACTTCCTTAAATTCAGTTAGAAACTCCAATAATTTTAATTATCTGAAATTGAAAACGTGATAAGCAGCAAGCATTTCAGTAATTATAGAACCATAAGTACTTATTAAATAACTATTAATTATTAATTAATTCATTTTAATAACTATAAAATTAACAAATCAATTTTAAATTAGTTAATTAACAATTATTACTCTTTCTTTGCAGGAATATGTCCCCTTTATAACGCAGAGGTGAGTTAAAAATGAATTAAAATAACAGATAATAAAGATATAAAAGTAAAATTATTATTGAAAATCGATTTTTCGTCTATAATCTTAGAATTTTGAAGATGCCCAAAAAGCCCAACCTGCGTATTATACTCCGGATGAAACTTCTGCTAGGGATTATAGAAATCGAGATGGCTCTGAAGAAAATGCTCTTCCTGATTACTACAGAAACAATTTCGACTGTTCTGTGCATCGTTACTCTTATGGAATGTATGCCGATTTGGACTTTCAATGCCAGGTATAGTTCATTCAAAAATTCAGTCAAACTTTGATATAATGTCCTCCTAAACAGCGCTACCCTCGTATAGCTCCAAAGATGCTTAAGAGCCGATCTCCTCTATATTAATATTAAATGAATTTTTCACTAAATAAACTCTGTACTATATATAAATTATTATTGTTCAAGAACTTCATTTTAACGTTGTATTTGATTTAGTGCCAATTTCAGAGGCGTTAAATTAAAAATATGGCTACATTTTACTCTATTTCTTATGGTTTATTTAATACAAAATTTATAATATTTCTTTCTAGGTTTATCATGTCTGTCATAACAACAGAAAAGAATCTTTTCTTTGTCCCAGAGGAACCTTGTTTAATCAACAGATCCTCAGCTGCGATCATTGGTATTCTGTAAGATGTCAAGATTCTCCAAATTTCTACAACGTAAACGAATTGTTAGGAAAATCTTCCAATAATACTTATAATGGGCTTGGTGGGCCTTACTCTACGAGGAGATTCCCTGCCCGTCCTTCTTACGGACAGCAAGGATACGGAAGTTTGCATTCTCAGAATCAGTTAACTCCATTTTCTGAAAGAGATCAAGCGAATAATACACGTTATGGATCAGATCAAAGAGGTATTGTTGGTGAACAGGATCGTTATGGTCCCTCGACTGGATATGGTACACAATCTCAATTCGATCGTCCTGGACAATATGGTGATAGTCAAACAGGATCATCCAGACCAACAGGATCACAAGATTCATCATGGAATAGGCAACAAACCCAATCGCCATTTGATAGGCAACCACTACCTACCGGATCGCAAAGTTCGTTGTACAATAGAAGGCAACCTCAACCAGGATTTCGGGGATCATCTTTTGATACTCAAAAGCCTTTAGCAGGTGTTAAAGGACCTCTTACTGACAGACCAAGGACACGGCCAGGAACTCTTAAACCAGAATATCCTTACGGAAGACAATTTCCTTCAACAGGCTCACAGCGTTATCCCTTTAGTCAGCCCCAGCCCGGAGACCGTTTTTCGTCTGGAGGACGGCCATCTGTAACAGGATCCAGAGATTCTCATTTCGATAAACCAGAATTACGACCAGGATCTCATGAATCATCGTTTGATAAACCAGAATTACGACCAGGATCTTATGAATCATCATCGCTTGATAATAAACAACCAGGATCTGAAAGATATCCCGATGGAAGACGACCTTTTACAACTGAATCTACACGATATCCTGATGGAAGACAACCCTTTTCAACTGGATCTACACGATCACCTTTCGGCAGACCAGAATCAGGATCTTTTGTTACAACAAAACCAGAAACAAACAGATATCCTTATGGTAGACAACCCTCATCTCATACAACTTTGAGACCATCATTTGACAGATCGAAAATAGGATCGGAACGTTACCCTTTTGGAGGACATCAACCAGATTCACGAGAATCAGTTTTCGGTAGACCAGATGTGAGACCAGCTTCTCCAGGTTCATCACTAGACGGAACACAACCAGGATCATATGGAAGACAACCATTTGAACAACCTGATAGAACACGACCAGGATCAGGACGTTATCCATATGGCAGACAACCATTTGAACAACCTGATAGAACACGACCAGGATCAGGACGTTATCCATATGGCAGACAACCATTTGAACAACCTGATAGAACACGACCAGGATCAGATCAGTATTCATCTGGAAGAGAATCTCCTGAAATAGGAAAACCATATGGAAGACCAGGATCACAACAACCTCCATTTGATAATCGATTAACAGGTAGACGATATCCCTACACTACTCAAAGGCCATCAATTGGATCTGAAGGTTACGATGTACAAAAACCTGTAGGCTTCGGAGGTTTACCAGGAAGAGCAAACATGAGTAATCAGTTTTCGACATATCCAAGGGGATCCGGATCATTGAATAACAATAAACCTTCCGATTTCCAAAATACTCGATTCAACCAACGACCACGTGGATTTTCTGGTTCCCAGTCTAACAATCTTCAATCATCGAATTATGGAAGAGGATCTCAGCCATCGAGCTATCCTCGGTCAAATATTTGGGCATCTCCAAGTTGGCGATACAATGAATACTCCTCGCAGACTTCATCAGAATGGGCTACCGAATCTCCACTTGTAAATGCACCAAGAGATGATCTTCCAAAAGAATATAGATCCCCAGATCAATTATCGAATAGCAATTATACCTCAACATTTGGTAGTCACCAGAAGAGCAGCGAATTGAATGTTAAAGATCAATCTATGCTTGGTCAGCCCTCTCAACAAGGGGAAAGCAGCTTACCTTCCTCTGATGAAAAGGGTCTAAAACCAATTCTTGTTTACCAAAATCATGTTGCAATAACCAAAAACTCGACAGAAGACGGTAACGCTGCTAAAGAAACAGTCAACGAAGAAGTACCGGCTTATAAATTATACTACGTTAAAGAGGACCAGATAAAAAATTAATATAAAATGTTTAAAATGAGTTTCTATGAATTTATATTCCATATTTTCATTTAAATTTTTTATTATTTTAGAAAGAAAAGTTTATTTTATATTTGTTAATCTTATTATATAAACTCTGTATTTGAATATTTAATATAATATTATTGAAATTATTGAATATTTACGTTTAACTTTCTCATAAATATGTATAACAATAACTTTATTTATTTTGATATTATATATTTTTATATTTGGTCAGATAAAATCGTAAGTTTACCTTTTCATATCAATACACTATGGGCAGGTCGGATTTGCACATAAAATAAGCTGCAGTTTAGGGTCTCGCGTTATGAGTCTATAGCTCAGGGCCTTACAAAGTTTAGTCCAGCCCTGACTATGGGATCTGTTTTAGTTTTTCTCACACAGAACGGGCCTGCCCTTAATGGGGTCGAACACGATCGGTGAAAAGTAAATATTTTTACATTTGTTCTTAGTATATGTGGTTTTAAAAAAAGAATGTAGGCAAATTAAGAGACACGAGTCGAAAAATTTAATATAAAAAAAACATGAATGGTTACAATAAGCTTTCAACCCGATAGTCAATATGGGTTTCTATTGCGAGGATTAATGGGAAATCTTCTATGCGAATTCTCTTCTTTTCCAATTTCTGAATTTCTATGGAAGAACTTCGGCGATTCTTGGCAATTAACTTTATTCCACCAGTCACAAGTGAAAGACCTCTGATTGAAAACTGTTCCATTGACGCACAGGAAACTTCTTTTACCGCCGGTATTTAAGCAAATGTGATAAGTCTAAAAATATGCAAAAAAATACATAAAAAAATACTTAAAACTCCACAAAAATTCTAAAAGAGTATATGATTTACCTGACAACGAGTATTCACATCGGCGTAGTAACCTGGAGCCTTTCCACGGCACTCGAAATCTTTACTTGGGATATTGAAAGTTGGATAATCTCTACCTGGTACTCCTGGAATTGAAGATTTTTTATAATTTTTGGGTGGGCTAGCCGGTCTATATGGTCTTCTCGTTGGTTTGCTTGTAGGCTCTGGAAAGTACTTTGGAGTATTTTGAGATTTTTGAGTAGGATATGGTCTTCTAGGAGGAGGAGTATGCGATTTTCTATTAGGTGGTTGATGTCTCCTAGGAGGTGAGGGCGTTCTTCGTGGCGTTTTATATTGGTTTTGCTTATTTCTGTCGTATCGACTTATTCCCCGATTTGATTCCTATAGAATTAAATAATACTCAACGTAAAAAGATGTAACGATTGTTATAAGTGTAGGCTTTTAAATGCTAGTTTATCATCTTTGATTTAAGAATTCTTAAGAAATAAACTTTAAGACTTTACTCCATTTTAAATATTTAAAATTAATAAAAATTATCACGAAAAATAATCTATAAACTAGGCTGATTATTCAACAGTTTTACGGTAGAAAATAGATTAATTTTGTAGAATGAAGTACTTACTCTTCGATAACTTTCTTGGGAATATACTCCAATCAGAAATATTCCTGGGCAAAAATATAAATATAAAGTGAATGTTTATATAAATTGCATTAATTAATGAAATTAAATATCAAACTCACCAAGTATAAGTAGTAAAAATGCTAACTTCATTTTAGGATATACTTTCACTTTGAATGCAGTTTCAAAAGAGCAAAAATTATAGGAATATGTTTAACTTGACTGAGTTACTCTTTGTCTGGCGAGTTGGCACGCCTTTATATATAGTGCAAGTTGTGAATTATTGGACAGTGCATTCACTTTGACGACCTTCAGGTGTTCTGGACGTCCTCACCTCTCGACCCTTCATCCGGATAACAGACGGATCACCGACGATTCTTCGAAATTCACAAGAACCGAAAGTTTTTCTAATGCAACCTTTGACCTTTAATGATATAAACATAATGAGTAGCAACGTGTCATGATCCGGATTTGAAAAAAAAACGAATAGAACCTTTGATCACTAAGAGCACTTTTTCTCACGCAATTCTTTAAAGAAAATTAGATAAACCCCTCATTTTCTCTCGAAAACTTTGTCAAAAAAAATTTATTTTCTTCTGTAATAAGGATAATTAAATGAGAAAATCGAATTTATTAAACGAAATTAGTTTACATTTTTTGTTTTTTAAATTAAAGATGAAATTAGCATAAATTCAATCAAACTTTAGTTAGAAAATACGAATTAAAATAAGGCTGAAAGATATTATATTTTAATAAAAATCTTTAATAAAACATTCTATAAGGTCTGTGCACCCGCGTTAGTTAACAGTTGCAAAATATGATTTATGCTTGCTGCAGCCAATACGTTAAGGTGTAAATCAACTTCCAAGTACGTATCTAAAAGCTTTATTCTCAGAATACAGGTTTATAAAAACCTTTCATTCTCACTTTAACGACTTTCTTCCACTTGATTTTGAAAGAAAGCTTTTGAATATTTAATTATTTAGCCATATTCTAAACACGATGATATGAAAAATTGATTCGCCTGCTAAAAGAAAATGTAACTTTCATTATTCTTCTAATGGAAACTTACGAAGAATATAAAGTAATTTATTTATAAATTTATCTGTTAAGAAGTTACAAACGTTTATAAACAAATCAAAATATTTTTAAAATGTTATTATTATATATTTTTCCCTTAATTCTAGCGCAAAAAAATCCTTCGTTTTTGAATTAATTCGAGAAAATAAGCAAAAAAAAAAAAAAAAAAAAAAATTTAAATTAATTCAATTTTTTTATATTTAAATAATTAAAAAATATATTTTATAAATTACATTTTTATAAATAAAAATGTAATAAAATTGTAATTAATTTTAAGTAATTAAATGTTTCAAATTTTAATTTAATTTAAAGGTTTTAACTATAAAACAAATTAATATTAATATTTTGAGGTAAAAATAAAATTAAGTAATTAAACTAATTCCATTTTAATAATTAAATAAAGTCAAATTTAATTAATTTTATAAATATAAATGTCAATAATAAAAATTATAAATAAATAAATTTTGAAATAAATTCAAGCATTAAATATTATATAATTAAGTATATTAAACGCAGTAAAAATTAAAAATAAATAAACATATATTAATAATAATAATAATAATTATAATTTAAAGGTATAATAAATAAATTTTTATCTAGAGACATTTTATTGCATAAGAAACACGAATAATGACCTTGCCTTTTGACATTCATGCATATTTATTTTTAAAAAAAGAATTAGTAAAAGGCAATTGATCTTTTAAAAAGGTTCAGTTTTTAAATTAAATTTTATTTATAGACACACTTTAAATATATATATATATACATAAGCTATATAATATATAAAGAACATAGTGAAACAATCAAGTAATTCCTATTCCAATAGCTGTGTCTGTATGCGGATTATATAAGATTCTACCGTCCTGTTGAGTTATGACATACTTGACATGAATAATTATGATATAATCTGTAAGGAGTTACAGCTTACAAGCAACTATGCAGCTCCCTTACTATATTTTATTTTAAAATTATCCAAATGATCCCACATTCTTAAAATCTCATTAACCCTCTTACAAAAGAGTCTGTGCCTAAATTATGAGGTGTTATATGTAAACTCTGCTTTACCTTTAATGCTTAAATTATACCTTAATGTGGAAAATTATACCTTTATGCTAAAATTATAGCTTTGTGTCGAAATATTACGTCATTTTTTTAGCCACGTCGTACCGGATGTTTCGATAATTCTTTTCAGTAAATCCTTATTTTTGATAACATAATACAGTATAATAATTTTGAACTTAATCATTTTGATATGTTAGCAGGGTAGCTCAAATATTAGTTAAATGTAGATCAATATTAAAATAGCAATATAGCAATTTAAAAAAATTCTAGACTTATAAATTCCCACTGTCGTCCATCCGTTTGTCCGTCTGTTTGTCGTTCCTTAATATAGAGAATGGCCTTAATACACGAAAGTCAAGACAAAATATATAGAAATCTTAGGAAAAGGAGGCCCCGATTAACTACATACGAACTTCCGGTTTGGACCGAAAATCACGTTATCTCAATTGAAAAATTTTCCCCTTAAAGGAGTTAGATAGATGATTGCACGATTCTATTGTTAACGGAAAAGTATGATGTACGGAGGCAAGACACTACAGTATTAATTTGAGGTGGAGAGCGTATATTTTAAATTAAATAAATTTAAAAAATGCAGCACAGCATTGTGATGGCTGAACTAAAGCTTGCCTAAAAGTCGGTTAATTGTGTTTTACTTTTTATGTACAGTACATAACTTCTCAAGATATAAGAATTATTATACCTTATACCAGGGTTGTCCAACCTTTTTTCCTAATGGGCCAAATTAGAAATTTAGGTTTATTCAGCGGGCTACAAAGGTACTTTATACAGATATATGCTTTTAAAATGTTCAAAATGTGAATATTAAATTTTAATAACAAATGTATATAATTACAAAAAATACTGTATTATAGATAGTAAAAAAATTATGCACACACAAAATAAAAATAAATTCAATGCAGTTTTTGACATTGCCTTTCTTTTATAATGTTGTCAATATCTGATTTTATGGTACTAGTCTTAACTGTAAGAGTGTTAGTTAAATGGGAATTTCTCAACCTATTTCTTTCAGCAGTTTTAATGTTTCTCGTGCATGAAATGAATTGTTCACAACAGTATGTACTGTATTACCCCACATGCATAACAGTTTTTTAACACCAATTTCGTCATTATGGCATTAAAGTGTTTGTTTAGTAGCAAGTTGGGCATAAGTTTCTCTGGCTTTTTCGCCCCGTGGAATGTGTGGTATAAGTTCATTGGCTAGTATTTGTAGTTGGATACGTTTATTACGCAGGAATAATGCCTTCCGGAGGTCTTTTAAGGGTAACTGGTCCCCATTCAGGCGTTACAAACGTGGAGAAAATTCGGAGAAATCCACGTGGTCGGCCCGTCCGAGTGAGGTGCGAACCCACGACCGAACTTCCGGTATTCAGGGAACCGCTTGACCACTAGTGGGCACGTCAAAGTGTATCCGGTGAAACGAGAATAAGTTTTACGACATACGTTACCAAAATAAACGAAAATACGCCTAAAAAATTTAGGGTGCAGTGGACTGCATAAAAATACTAAGTGGGTCGCCTGCCTTATACCCTATAAGATATAGAGTTTGGTACCCAAGGTACAAAAGTTTTTCGGTACATAAAATACATGCATCCGAAGAAAGAAAACAGGACCCAACAGGCAAAATGTATTTTGACTTTGAATGGAATCCGAACCCACGCCTATATACAAATATATTTTAATCTTATATATAAAATTCTCGTGTCACAATGTTAGTTACCGTACTCCTCCGAAACGGCTTTACCGATTTTTACCAAATTTGATATGCATATTCAGTAGGTCTGAGAATCGGCTACTATCTATTTTTCATACCCCTACACCATCTCCCCCCTTTCAAAAATATATTTATATATAAATTAAGGCTTTTATGTCCAACAGATGGCGCTACCTTCCGACGAACTAAGTTTGCTTTTCTGTCAGGCATTATGCTTTTCTGTGAGAATGGACTGAAGCAGATCATTTTCTATCTATCTATATAAATAATATATAACGTTTGTTTGTTCTTTTCTATGTTGTTTATATTAGTTTTAGTTTACGTTGTTTAGCATCGCGCGTGAGTTCTTTTGTATTTTATTTAAATTTGAAATTGGTTATTCGGAACAGTATTCGAATGTTGTTAGCCTGACGATGGCCATGGAATGGGCCGAAAACGTTTGTTTATGATTAAAGTTAAAGGTTCTCAGCATCAAGGTGTTGTTGTCTTACAGTGTAATAGAGTCTGAGTGAGGTTAGGAGAATAACTATTAATTATTCCTATTTTATTAAAATTATTACTTAATATAAATATTAATATAAATAAAATATAACGTTCGTTTGTTCCTACCGATTCCTTTGAAATTTTGACACAACGTTGCATTCGAATACGCACGTGTTTTTATATAATATACATGTCGAAATTCCCCCAGTGGGGGAGATGGACGGGATTAAGGCTTACCGTGAAGAACTCGGCTTCTATTATACTATTTTACATGCGTTTTTTTGCGTTTTTAATTGCGTTTTAATAGGTTACGTCAACAGAATATACACTAAAAAGGGATTTTTCGATATTCCCCAGCGGGAAAAGTGACGGGATTAAGGCTTACTGTGAAGAACTCGGCTTTTATTATACTATTTTAGATGCGTTTTTGATTGCGTTTTAATAGGGTACGTCAAGAGAATGTACACTAAGAAGGAATTTTTTGAAATTTCCCCCACGGGGGAAGTGTTACACATTTATAATAGATACATTTTGAGCCACAACAACGCGTGGCCGGGTCAGCTATTATTATACATAATTTATAGAATAATTTATACATATATAGAAAAACTATAAATATGTTTCTTAATTTCTCGAGTTAAAAATCATTACCATCCATATTATATACTTCTATAAAACTTTGGATTTTCCTAATTACCAAAAATTAAAATTCCCTATCAATAAAATAAATTTATAATAACTTTCTATAGGATTTACAGCTATATTTTATAAATATATTACGAAGTATAAAAATATAAATAATTCAATAGATTTCTCTATAAGTCTAGAAGCTAAAACAGTAATTTTACAATATATCAACATTAAATACGTCCTAACACCTTATAAAATGTGTTTTAAGTATGAGGTTCCGTCGTTGTTATTTTCAAACATTATCTTTGTCGATGGAACCTTAATAGTGCAATCCTTTCAATATTTTAATAATTTTTAATATAAAAAAATTACTTTAAGAATGACAAGTAAATAAAATTTAACACGAAAATTCTAAATTTTAACAAAAATGAAGCAAAAACAATGGCTGATAATCCGTCAAAGGGTGCATTAACACTGTGCGTGTTCACGTTATTAAAGAATATTTTGCAAAACACGAAACTGACATGAACCCAAAAACAGATAAGATATTAACGAGATGATCACGAAGATATGAATTTGTAATTACTTAGAAAAAAAAAATCATATCCTTAAACTTTAGTCGCATATCATGCGTGAAAGTAACAAGATTTCTTTTATTTTTGTAGGCATTTTTATGTTGAGAAGCAATAAACTTTGTAGGATTAAAAATTAAGTTAAAGTCCTTCAACATACAAGAAGAAACTTTAAGAAGAATTATGCAAAAAAAAAAAACGAGTGTAAAATATTAAAATAATGGATAAGTGGTACGAAAAAGAAATGCCAGAACCGATATATAAAAAAGGTAATTATTTATATTTATAAAATAATTTAGTAGAATAGTTCTTTTCCGTCGATGGCCGAGTGCTAACGTGGGCAGCCTACCGCTCTGTGGACCCGAAATCGAGTCCGGACGGGCGAAAAACCTTCAGATATTTTGGAGTGGTCCGTCGAGATATCCCTCACCATCCAGCTTCCCCATTATGCGCCTGACTGAATCCATAAGATAATGGGCTAGCTAAGAAAAGGCCCTCTTAGTGCCCACAGAGCAGAAGGAGTTTTAAAAAGGTAAGTTATTTCAGATACAGCTTCAAACAAAATTCATCTACGCAAATTTATAAATATAAAAAATTTAAGTATAATAGAAAAAGTACATTTAAGTATTAATACAGATCTTATTTTAAAAAAAATAATAATAAATAAAGACTATTTTCAATGAAAAAGCCAGTCTCGCACCCCAGGAAAGAGTGCATCTTAGACGAAGAGTTAATTAATAATTTTAATTAAAAATCTACATATTTGAGAAAATATTGTATAATTATTAAATTTGTAAATCATAAAGCTAAAATAATTGTTTGAAAATCTAGAACTTTACTAAAATTATCCACTTAACTTTTTAAATATTGTAATCATAGAAAACTAATTAAAATGTAAATGGTGTAATGAAAAAGAATGAAAAGAAGAATGTGTTTGCTGTCATCCTTAGTTAACGCAGTGTTGAAGAGATTATTTTATAAAGTAAAAGACGAATATTAAGTTAGTGGCACGAAATAATTGACTCGTTATGCTCATTTGCATAACACAAGAGCTACACAGATTCGTCTACCTTCCACTAATTCTAATGCATACTTCGTAAAATTACTATAGAAATAATTGTTTATAAATGCAAATTCAGTAATAAGTAAATAGAAGGAAATTATACATTTCTTGAATTATTTACATAAAGTTGATCGATAATTATTCATTTTTCTAGCATATCCACGAGTTATTTCCTGTCAGATCATTTTATATAATAAAAGGCGTATATTTTTACCATCAATAGAAAGATTATTATTCATTTATTTTCATATTTAACCACTTAAAAGAGAGGAATAAATACATGTGAATAATGCTTCATTATATAAAAATTTATGAAATAAATTATAAAATGTTTTCTTTTAAATAAATATTTATTTAGGTATTGAATAATATATAACGATTTTTAACATAACATTTAAATTCTATTCTATTTTTATTTATTTATTTTTTATTCTATTTATTCTATTTTATTTATTTACTCTATATTTATTCTATTTTTTTTTAAATATATATATATATATATAACTTTAATATTGATATTTTGTACAGTACATATATCAATAATTAATAAAATGTTTGCGTATGGATGCATGTTTCATTTCTTTTATTTTTGATTATTTTTCTATAAAAACTTAAAGAAATAAAGTAAAATTCAAGTAAATTTCAATATTTTTTAAAACATAAATTGTTAAAGCTGTATATGTTTTAAAAATTTATTATAGTTTTTAATGTATAAAATATATATTTTACATGTACAATCGAACCGAATAACAACCACCTTCGATAAATGGCAGCCATTTTTTTTTTATATTTACAGGTGTGACTGTATTAATAATGGACACCTATTAGGTCACCCCGTATTTAATATAGGCTATGGTTTTATTTCCTCATCATCAGCGTGTAAATAATAGAACTTTTTAACACGTACAATATGCTACGTATATTGAGTCAAAACTTAGTAAATATTGGATCAGAGATACTTCGAATAAGTAATTCTTAACTATAAATTTGTGGGTTTTGAGTTGAATTTTAAAATCTGTAGTTGTGAGGAGTGGACTAGAAAGATGTAAGATGCACAGTATGTCCCTTTTTACGACTGCCCAGTTTATGACTGGTATAAATTTTCTACTATGACTATATGAAATGCTGTGTATTTTGTTCGTCTTATTTGAGTAGTATTTATGGAATCATAATGTGAATTTATGACACTCGGGCTTATGACAGCCATTTCAAATCTTTTTCAATCCACCTACCCTTTTTATGAAAATGGAAAATTTTACCTATAGGCTATAAAACGTTCATAAATTGATAATAATTAAATAATATTCTCGAATAATATTCAATTGTTGCTCTATAAACATTGTTATCATATTGTAAAAACCAATATGGGTTTTACATTCAAGAAACTTCAATACACACGCGACCTTAAATCACAATACCAGAGTAAAAAAAAAAGTCTAATCGCTGGAAATGCTGGCATGAAAATGTAGGTCTATGTGACCGTCGAGAGCTTGTATGGGGCCCGGGTAGAGAGGGCCTCTTTAGTTTCTTAGCAGATTCCTTTTGCCATTTGTTTAAAACAAATTAGATAAGTGAAACGTTTCTTTCTTAATAAATAGCAGTCTTAAACAATTTTACTTTTTGTTAGCAAAAGTAATATTAACTTATAAGTGTAGAAACCACTACGGAGCCCCTAAATTTTCTACCGGTCCGGGAAAAATCCCCAGCTTTTCCTTATGGCCTTGCGGACAGTAATTTTTATGCGTTCATACAAGAAAATGAGGATGTGTTCGCATAAATAATAACGTATTGTAACTCTACATAAACACTGACTTTTAATTATTTAATTTTAAATTTAAAGTACTACGTTATTTATTATAGAAATATTGACATAAAGTCAATCGATAGAAAAGAAAGATTACTTAGACATTTTATAGAATTGTCTATGTTCAGTTTTAAATTGGAAAATTGCTAGTTAAAAATTAAATTTGGCAGCCATTACAGGATTTTTTTCTCGCTTAACCAAAGCAAAGACGCTTTGGCTTATGGGAAATCTCTCATTACGACAGTTTTCTAGAAATTAAATAGCTCTTAAAAGAGAAATTCTATTGTATAAAAATCAATTTATGTATTATTTTTTTAAAATTTATTATTTAAAATATATAATACAATTCTTTAACATTGTTTTGATGTTTTAATATATTGGGGCCTAAGAAGAGTAAGTGTCTCGTTTTTGGAAGATTAGAAGATTTTGCCTCACTGATAATGAAAATAAATAAATAATATTTTCAAGTTTAACATATATTTATTATTAAATTATTTAAAAATAATACAGTATATAATGAATTTACAATATTAGTTTTTATTTGTTAATATTATAGACACTTTATTTTTTTTTAATTTAATTTTTATTTATTTATGAAATTTTCAGCTAAGATTACTAAATCTTTCTTTACTCATTTTACGTCATTTTGACATCACAATTTTATTGTTATACACGTAAAACAGTAAAAATGTTTAGGATCTCAACCAATAGAATAAAAGTTTACGTTTTGGAACATTAAAATAACCTAAGCCCTATTCGTTTCACGCAAAAAACGTACACTTTAACGTCAATTTGACGTCACCTTTCAGTTTTATAATGAACAAGCTCAAAAATGATGTCAAATTGACGTCAAACAAATCAACAAGCTTGTATTAACTTACGTAGTGCCCTCTGACGGAGAAAAATGATAACCTATCATTATCGCTATATCATTTATTCTAGTTTATTATTTCCAGTAAATTATTAATTTATTAAATTATATATTTAATGTTTATTAATTTTTTTGCTTATTAATCTCCATTAACCATTTTATAGTAATAACAAAGACTAATTACTTTCTTCCTCCTACTTGTATTAAAATGGTAATATCTGAATACAGATTTGTAGTTTATTATTTATTTATTTATTTTTTTAAGATTTATTAGCTATTTTCTCTGATTTTTAATAATTATTAAAATCGTATGATCTTCGAAATCATAAAAATATTTTTTACGCTATAAACATACAGCAACAAATATGATAATATATGGTGAATTTTTATTTTGATTTTCGAAGGGAAGAGGGACATAACAGAAGGAATGTATGGCGAGCAGTCAAAAATGACGCCCAGAATATTACATCTTTATACTCGGGAGACCTTCAAACGTGGAGAAATGCAAAAATTTCGGAGGTTTTTTTTCAGAGGGCACGATTTTGTTCGCCCTATTTGAAGCTTAATAACTCTTGTGCTTTACGTCGAAAATTTCTGAAATTTTTCAGCGAGGTTTGTGCATTAGGAGGCTTAATGCTATTAAATTTTGGTGATTAAAAGTCGACGGGGTGGGGAGATAATGAGGGTCGTGTGTATTTCCAGTAGGATCGGACTTAATGGCGATTTTATTCGTTATTAGCATTTACAATTTTTTAAAACCATCCCTACCCTCAAATTTAAGCTTTTTGCAATTTTATAATAGTTAAAAATATAAAAGGTTTTTCGAAATGATATCGTAGCAGGTGGCGCCACCAAATGTTGCCAGAAAAGTTAAGCAACTCGTTGCTGGATTTTAAAAATCGTTTTTCAAGTGTAGATAATATAGAATTGATGGGATAAGGCAACGCAACACAACAGCAATCTGCAATTAACTTCTCACTTCTAATGTTAATTAGAAGTGAGAAGTTAAAATGTCTGCATTTTCCGAAGAACGGAAAGATACGATTACGGATGAAGATATTGAAATGTATTCCCATTGTCTTTACGAGCATTTCCAACAATATCAGAGTGTTTTATCCGTACAAATCGAGGTCTCTCCCACTTTGCTAACTGTTCTCAAGAGCACTATTTCCAGCACTTCTATGGACAAAGGGAGGGGATGCTGTAACTCGAAACTTATATCTTCTTATGCATTTACTTTTCATACCATCACAAACAATAATAATAAAGGTTTGTTAAAACTGATTTACGTAGCAAAAAAAAGAACAGTGTAGTCAAATATAAAAAACAAATAAACTGAAGTAAATTAAAACGGTTAAAAATTCCTTTGGTGATGTTGTACAAGATGAGTTGAAAATGAGTTCTTTGATTCTTGATTTGGCAGAGATGAGGACGAGTCTAAATAGCATGGTTAAAGTATGGAAAAATCTATTGATGTATTCATTACAGTCGTTCGCTAATCTGAATATGATGTTTAATAACGTTTTACAGATAGATGACGGATGCAGTGATAAGTTTATGTATCTCTTTTAATTGTACTATGGCTTCAATTTTCCAGACATTTTGAATCCCTTCTTGGGTTTAAATCTCTGACGTCACACTCAATTATTGTGTCTTGTAAGAAAATCTGTTGCCTAACGGACGTATGATGGTTTCTAAGTCATGATGGACTCTCAGATTTAAGAGAGAATAAATAAATATTATCTTTAAATATCTCGGGACTAAAATTTCTGCTGTGATAAAACGCTGCCTCTAACCACTTCCCCATTGCATAATGACAAACTTTTTTTTGGACTCACCTGTCTTTCTCTTTCACCTGGATCTTTTTTTCTGCTTGCTGCTTTTACAGATACTTTTTTAAGTTCAAGTATTATATGTATCTGTCAACGAGATGAAAGGAGCTCGTAATCAATTCTGTTACTAAATGAATTGCATTGTATTCATTAAACGATATCCAACTGTAAAAGATCAGGATTTTTTCAAGTTTTCTTTAAAATTAATGGCACGAGTGAATTTTAAAACATTTAATGATTAAATTTGCAATATTTATAAAACAATATAACTAATATTTATGTATAAGATATGCGAATTTACAAATCGATTTTCCGATCCTGTCAGCCAAGCTATAATAAGTAGGTATTTAGTCTGCTTAGGCCTCTTTACCTTCACATCTTGAAATTGTGTTTCTCATCTGAAATATGAATACAAAAATTATAAACTTGTGATATGTCCTCATGACTTTTGAAATATTCATTTTAATCGAAATCCACGAATCATATTTAATTGCTACAGACAAATGGAACGTGTTATTTATGTGTAAACATGACTCAAACATGAAAACAAGTAAATAAAAAAGTTACTTTCGATTGATTAAATTCGATTGATGTGGCCTGGCTTATTCTTCATTATGTTAGGTTCGATAATATAATGGTAGTAATTTTACTTTTGTGGTCGACTGTACTAAAATTACTTACGTAGAATTAAATTTTAACGCTTAATAAGTTAATATAATATTAATTTTTGCATATTATTTGTAACACGTGTAATGCAGAAACAGAAATTCACTGTTTATTTCCTCATATATCACCGGATAATTCTAATTAAGTTATGGTTCATAACAATTTAAAACTTATAACGACTGCTATATTTATCAGTACTGATTCACCAAAGTGCATTTGTTATATATGAATTAAAATTTTAATTGTTTCATTTTACATTAGATAGAGACTTACAATATGTAATAGCAGAATTTTCGTTTTTAAGTCAGAATTAACTAAATTTATTAGCTCATTGTTCCTTTTAAATTAATTAATGTACTTAAAATGAAATATTCTTAATATTTCTCTTTAAAAATATTGTTTATTTTTCTTAAATTTTAAATGCCAAATACTTGACAGTTATTACAGAGTTTAATTATTATGCCTTTGTGTCCTCTATCGTAATTTAAAATTTATCTTGTATACCAGTACTTTTTATCAAGTCCTGTTAATTGATAAAAAAGTACAAGTAGTATACAAGATAAATTTTAAGTTATTACAGAGATTTTTAAAATATGAAAACCGAAAATTATGTATTAGCTTATTCTTTAATAAAATTATTATAAAAATTCTAACTTATTTATTTATTTTAAAATACACATTACTTTCATACTCGCTGCTAATATTACTGGCACTAGCGAACTCGTAAAATTATAATCTATGGAATAACAGCCGAATGATTTTATAGCTAATTAGGCCCTATAATATTTTCTTAAATAAATATTTACAATTTCAAAGTTTTAAAATTTAAAGAGTTATTTATAAAATTCTTAGGAGATCTTGTGATAAAGGATAAATAATACTGGAACCTGCCAGGAATTTTTCGAAGATGGTCAGTCCCAAATAGGACAGCCTCCGTCCATTATCACCCAGAAAAAACCATTGTGGGTCTGCCTGTTAGGATCCACATAGAAGAAAAAGGTAAAAACGGTTCCAATTTTCATTGTGGGTCTAATTGAACCGTACATAATTATTCAGTTCGATTAGATCCACAATGGAGGCTTTTCGAGAGGTAGTCAGTCCTTTCGAGAGGATTTTATGTCGACAACTTTTTATATCAATAATTAATATAAAATGACAAATACCTTAATTTTGAGGATAGGGACGAATTTTATTAAAAAACTGTAAATGCTAATAAATAATAACGTATTAAATCTTCATTAAGCCCGACTCCACTCTAGATACGCCATGTGATCCCTTGACCTTTAAGCACCAAAGTTTAATAGCATCAATCTCCTAATAAACAAACCTTTCTGCAAAATTTTAGAAATTTTCGACAAGACAAGAGTTATTAAGCTTCAAATTGCCTGAACAAAATCGTCCCCCCACATGCACACACACACGAACATCCATACACAAAAATAATCCCGATGTTTTGCATTTCTCGACGTTCGAAGGTCTCCGAGTCCAAAAATGTAAAAATTTCCCTTTGTTATATATAACAACTTGGCAAATAATACATTACGAAACGCTTATTCGTTGTACAATAAAGTTAAAAAAAACACATCATTTTAATATAAAAAAATCACGAATTTTATGAGTTATTATTCATTAGAAGCTATTAGCAAAAGATATTTCGGAAACAATTCATTATTCACTTTCATAAATATTGGATAAATGAATAAAAAAATTGATATACAGTATTTAGTGTGTGTGCGTGAGAGAGAGAGAGAAGCAATAAAAGTTGTAAGAAGTTGAATGTACTTTAAATGTTAATCTTTTGAGAGAAAAGAACCAGTTGTCGATAACTATCCAACAGCAATTTACAGGTTGCAACAGATTGGGATTTATTCTCTCAAGCATGAAGTTACGTATATTTATATTGTTCTTATATCTTCCTTTAATATTCAGTGAAAAATGGAGTCGTTATTTGAAATTGGATCAGAATTATGAAGTTTGGTGGCACGTCGAAGGAGACGAAATAATTTTCCAAGTGGAAGTGGCTACTAAAGGTTGGATTGGTTTCGGAATATCTCCAAATGGAGAAATGGCCGGTAGTGATGTTATCATAGGATGGGTTAAGAACGGAAATGCGCAATTTCACGTAAGTATATATGGAAAATCAACTTCTAATTCTTTTGCTAGATAAAGCATTCAATATTTAAAGATTTAAAGTTTTTATAGATTGTTTTATTTACTATACAGACACTCCTCACTTAACTACCGAGTGTCGTTCCTTCGACTAGGTCTTAAGCGAATTGGTGAATAAACGAGGAGCTTTAATCATTTTCATTTATTATGGGTAAAGAAAAGGCCTAAAGGAAACTCCAAATCCAAAACTTTGTTTTAATTTGCATCTCTTACATATTACAGAACACGAAAATACAATCAGCAAAAAATATAAAAATGATTTACCGAAAAATTTAAGTTCATTCGTATAAAAAAGTAAGCACTTGAAAGCCTTTAAACTGGACGTCGTTTTAGTTTCCTTGTGTATTCGGGTACTTTTTTCAAAAACGTCCAGTTTCATTCGGATTTGTTCGGGCTTTAACCATCTTTCCCGATAATTTCATCAAATTGGTCAAATAAATTTTTCATCTGTTCTAAGTTCGCGCTTGCCACCTCGCCGCTGATACTCTGATTGTGCATGTTGAATCCAACCACGACTTGCCATAAATGTTTCTGTCTATTCTTCGCTCTCTTTGAAATTTCAAATTTTCTGTGTGCATTGGCTATTAAAAGGCCATCGGCATTGTTTTTTGTATCTGATTTTCAAACCGGATCGCCAGTAATTTCTCCATTTCGTAAATGAGGCCTTTGCTGCCTAGTTTTTATAGCTTTAAACCACTGTCTCTTTCACACTATCTTTATCTTCCAAGATCGCCGAAACGGTCGAATTTTCCGGTCCAAGTCACGTGCAATCGCTTTAAGTTTTTTACCAGTTTCGTAGTCGTTTGTAATAATCGTTATCAACTCAAGGTCGATAGCCTTTTTGCCTTCCTTGGCGCTTCCTCCAGGTGAAATCGTGATCTTCTTTTTGGCCGGGATCTTGTAGTGTGGAGTGTGCAATAAAGTACAAATTTATAAATGAAATATGTAGTCTTGGGCAACTAAGAAAATGGATTCCAGAGACAGACTGAGAACATGATACAGTGCAATGTTTCTTTTTTTATATTACAGGATAGACACGCCAAAGGAAGATTTCAGCCAGAAATAGACAAACAACAAGACTGGGAATATCTATGGTGCTGCGAAAATGACACTCATACAATTATACGTTTTAAGAGACTTCTAAACACTTGCGATTACCAAGACATACGTATAACGGTTAGTATGTCTCTATTACATTAATTTAAATTAAAAATTTATGTAAAGTTTTAATCTTTTAAAATCTCATTTAGAACGATACAATAAACTTGATATACGCGTATAATAATGAAGTACCTAATACCGAAAATTCAGTGAAATATCATGGGCCACGGAGAAGAGGATCTAAAAAAACTCTTCTCTTAAATCCGAGGATGCTAGAAAGTTTCGAAAACGAAGAGAATATTTATTATTGGGAATTAAGAAGTCCTAATGTAAGTTAACATTGGCATTCAATTTAATTAAAGGCTTCATGTTTTATTTAAATAAAATCCTTTTGTAGATCCCGGTACCTTCTAATAAAAATTCTGGAGATTATTGTATCTTATTCAAACGTCCCGATCTTGATAAGAAGCATCATATCATAGAGGTATAAACATTTTGAATATTTTTAATATTCGAGGTTTCTTTATTAATTAATATATACTTTATGAATTATAGATTGATTCGATAATTCAACCAGGAAACGAAAATGTTGTTTATAATTTAGTTTTATATACTTGTCCGGGTATTAACGAAGAAAAAATATCACAATTCACGGAGAAAGAATATAACGAATGCTTCACAGAAGAAATGGAGCCTAAATTTCCCTTCTGTTTTGTCATGAAATTTATATGGACTACCGGAAGCGAAGTAATAATTTTTGTCTTTTATCTATATAAATAAAACAAAATATATTTTCTAATGTTTTAATTACAATTTAGACTTTTAGATTTCCAGAAAAGACAGGTTTACCTTTAGGAATCTCAGACGATGAGTGGTATATGTTAAAAATTCATTATGATAATCCTAATTTAGAGGAAGGTAATTTACGATTTCCACATTGAGTTTTACGGTAATTATTCTGTAATTTAAATATATATTTTCAGGAATATTCGATAATTCAGGATTGAGACTTTTATACACTCCAAATCTTCGCCAGTACGATAGTTCGGCTCTAGCTATTGGTAGTTTTGCTTATCCGTGCGCATTTATTCCACCCGAACAATATGAATTTGTTATAGCGGGGCATGCTCATCCTTCTTGTTTAAAGCAGGTAAAAATTTATAATAAATTGATTTTATTGGTTTTAATCTTTGTCTAAAATATTCATTTGAAATATATAATATTTCAGGGACTTCCTCCCGAAGGTGTTAAGGTCTTTGCTGTTTTATTTCATTCGCATCTCTTAGGCAAGTAATTTAATTAATTAATTTATACAAAATAATCAAATTAATTTCAGATATAAATAATACATTTAGGTAGAAGATTAAAACTCAGACATTTTCGTGGCAATGAACTTCCCCCGATTAGTAAAGACGATAATTACGATGATAGTTATCAGGTATTTTATCGATTTTATTTTCCAAATATTAGCTTATATTTAATTAATAAAAGTTTTTAAGTTAATTTTTCAAAGTAAGTTAAAGAATGTGAATTTAAAAATTCTTAAGTCAAAGGTGCAATTCTTTTGTGTATATTTATTTTATTAAAATATAAAATACTTCAATATCGAAAAAGTAGTCACACATATTGAAAATGCTCATTATTAAAGTCAACATCCTTTGCTATTGAGTATAAGTTTTAATTCTCAGACTTGAAATTTTGACTGTCAATTCGACTGCTGAGTTAACACACATCATTTAGTCAGCACCTTGCAGACCATAATTGCGAAAAGAGGACATCTAGAGGAGGATTGGTCAGATAATATGGAGTCTAATTGTTACCGAACTGTTAGCATATTTTTCAGCCTAATTATGCCACCGACCTTTGCTAATTCTGCTACACTTAATCAGATAATCTGTGGCATAATATCTGATTAAATGTTGCAGAATTGACAAGCGTCGGTGGCAGAATTGGACTGAAAATACGGTGACATTTGAGAGGAGTTCGTCTTTACTGTTGGAGTGGTGCATTGCGCGCTTAGCGTGTGACAATGAATAATAAAATAATTGCTGTGTACAGTGTACTTGTTTCTACTCTTAATTTTTGTAGTATGGTATAAAATTAATGGGAATTGGTAGTTGAAATGTATAAAAATAGTGTGACATAATTTCTGGTCTATTCTATATACTAATTCATAAAGATCCACATAATTGTTTAAGCGTAACGAAAACAAATACAATTCCCATTGAAACATAAAAGAAATTTATTAGACTACGGTATATCATGAGTGAGGTATACATTAGCAGCGTGATTTGCATCACGCCCCTGCTAGTATAATATATTTTATTAATTAAAAATATTATTTTGCTTGACTGTATTGCGACAGGATTACAGACTGCTGGAAAATGAAGTCACTGTTCTACCTGTAAGGATTACTTTTTTAAAGTTTAAGATTAAACGTTTGGCTACTGGAGTAACTGAGAGTATCTATTATTTGATAGGACGATCACTTGATCGTAGAATGCACCTATAACTCTATTGGGAGAATTAAACCTACGTTTGTAAGTGGAAAATTAATAAATAGGTAAAAACATTGTACTGAAAACTAATTATTATATCAAACTTATTACTTCAGGGTGGATTTACTGTTGATGACGAAATATGTCTGTCGTTTATTATGTACTATCCGAGTTCCTCTTTGGTTTCTTCTTTCAGTTGCCCTTCTCCATTTAATGTTCTGATATCACTTGGTGTTATAGAAATGTCACAGTAAGTATTTATTAATTTATTAAATCGGTGGACCTCAAACTTTGAATTAGTGGCGCGTATACAATTTTTGGGACATACTGACGAGCCAGTGTACTTTTATTTATAGAAGAAACGTGAGGTTTAAGGTCAGTCTTTTATATAAAAATATATAAATACTAATAAAAGCACACAAAAATTTAGTATTCTAGTAATTTAGTATTAAATTTCACACCTATGAGAAGTACGACTGCTCGACAATCATCATATTCGGTCAGCAGTTGATCTTTATCTAGCTTAATGTCTGGTTACAGGAAAAATAGTTTATTGTAGTGAATCTAATGCCCGAAAACTAATATATTGAAGTAATCTTAATCCTTAAAAATTATTACCTTTTACTATGAAAATGGTACTGAACTTGAGCTGGAGTATAACTAAGAATAATGATCAGCTGTGGAAATTATACAAAAGCATGGTAATATTACCATATGTCGACTAGTTTCTTACGTAATTTATCAGAAAGCTGTAAGACGCTTTGCTTCCAAAACTATTTCTGATTTAATAGTCGTAATTTAAAAATTATAACTTACATGTCTTGACATAAAAATTAGCGCACCGAGAAGGAGTTGTCGTATCGCTACAAAACTTGGCATGCAGGTAAGTCTCAAGCAGATATGAAAATGATTAGAGTTATAGAGTGATGGCTCATTGTGTAATGAAAACAGAGGGCGTTAAATTGCGTTTCTCTTGGCTTTTTTTTTTTTAAATAAAAGAGCGTACAAAGACATCCTGTCTGTAATTTACTTGTATCACTATAGACTCTGTATCTCTAGAGATGCTTTTACATCTTAATCGAAGACCATATGAACAGCTAACTGAATTTGAAGAAGCAAAGGTTTAAGTTAAGGGAAGTCGAATGATCATCTCGCCGAATAGCTCGCCACCTAGGCCGTTCTGATAACACTGTGAGGAGGTTTTGGGACCAATGGACGAGAGAAAGAGCTAGCATACACGGGGCCAGGCTCAGGACACTCTCGACAGTCCACTGAACCGAGAAGACCGCCTGGTCTTCCGACAAGCATGCACACAGACGACCGTATCGTTGTCCGCCATCCGGACACCGGTGTCTGTCCGTAACATTCCAGGCGCCTTGGTACTTGGTAAGGAATATTTGGTATCGCGGCGGCCATTACTTGTGCTACCATAGACAACCGCCCACCGTTGTCTCCGTCTGAAGTGGTGTTGCTCCCGACGGGATTGCACCGTAACGGAATGGAACCGGGCCGTCCGCAGCGATGAATTCAGATTCAATTTCGCCACTGACAACGGCCGTGTTCGTGTCTGGAATCCCCGTGGTGAACACCTTAATCCTGCCTATGCTTTGGAGCGGCACAGCGCTCCCACAACCGGTGTGATGGTCTTTAGAGCAATCCCATATGATAGCCGGTCATCTCTAGTAGTAATCCAAAGAACCATGATAGCCCAGTGATATGTTAGTGACATTCTACACACACAGGTATTGCATTTCATGGCAAGGCTCCCAAGAGCCATTTTCCAACAGGACAATGCTCGATCGCGCACATCAGGGGTGTCACAAGACTGCCTCCGCCACATTGCCACTCTTTCTCTGATTTGTCATTGACCAAACATGTCTGGAATCAACTGGGACACCAAGTTAGGCAGCCTGGGAATTTGGCCGGACTAAAAGACCTCTTGCAGCAACTGTGGACTGAGATGCCGCAGCCATGGAGGCATACAGGTGCCGTACGGTACATACGGCACCTGTATGCCTGCATGCCCACCCGTATCACATCGTGTATTTACGCTAGAGGTGGCCAACAGGGTACTAGAACCGCCTTTCATTTGTAGTTTTTCCTGCAATAACTGATCCTTTTGCTTCCATTTTGTAATCATTTACTTATATCGCCGTTACACCCACATACGTACAATTTCGTTCGATTCCGACAATACTTTCTTGATGCGCTAATTTTTATGGCAATGACTGTGTTATTACCATTAGACGACGCCATTAAATAATGAAATTTATTTATTATCCTTTACAATAGAATACATATTTAATATTTATTCATAACACGATCCTTAATTGGTTTTTGGCGTTTTATGCTGAAAATCATCAATTCACATAATTTGATGAAATACGAAACATTTCTTTAATCGTTGATATGTATTTACATTTACAGAGACGATCGATATGTAATTTCGCCAATTACCGGAAAGAACGAGACCTACTTTGAATTTTTAAATACTTATCCTTGGGATGAATATTCAGTAAATGCAGTTCAAAGATCTATGAAGAATAGTCCGCATCTACACATATGTATGAATAAACAAGGAAAACCAATTCATGTTAGAATTATACGTTAAAAGATTAATTCTTTAAAATATTTAATTTTACAATTCGGAATGGCAGAAATTTATCTACATTGATACTTTTTAATCTTTATAGACATTTACCCTGGCGAGATACCCCTTTGGAGTAAAGTCATATGAAGAACCTGATATTTGTAAGCACGAATTGAACTTCAATTGAAGATGTTAAAGAGAGGAAATAATTAAATGTTAAATAAAATAACTTTCTGATACAGTATAACATGAAAGAATATATACACGCAAAACATGAGATTCGTAAAATTATCTTTGTCTTTTTCTAATTTGAATAAAATGTATAAAAATAAAAATTCACTTATGCAATTTTATTGACTTTAAAATAATATTAAAAATAGCAGTGTTCAAAATACCGGGTGTCGTAAAAGTCACTATACATAGGAATATTAAATCATCAGTTTCCAGGTTCTTTTTTTTTTTTTAACTCTTTCCGCCCTGTGGGCACTAAGAGGGCCTCTTTTAGAAGGACCATTATGGGTTCGGCCAGGCCTACAATGGGGCGACCGGGTGGTGAGGGACGGGGCCCGACATATCCGAACGGACCACCCCCCGAAAAATTCCTGGTGATTATTCGACCCGTTCGGATTCGATCCCGGGTCCCCCAGAGCGGTAGGCTGCCACCTTGACCGCTCGGCCATCCGGCCGTTAGTTTCCAGGTTCATGAATTAAACGTCGTAATCCCAGAATGACTTCCAAGGTTTTCAGGCCCTTTTGATTTTACCTATGAGGGCCTCGAAGGCTTTGGTGCACCAGGAAAAATTCAAAACGTGGATTACCTAGAACTCAATCGAAGCTCAATTAGGTGCGTAACATCTGATATGTTAACACAAGTTCAGCTTGACTAGGAGAGACGAATCGGTATGTGTTTAGAAAGAAATAGCCAACTTGCAGACATACTGTAATTTTGTAAATAATGCTATATTTCTCTAAAAAGTGTTAAATTTCCCTATGTATACCGTCTTTCGGGACATCTTGTACCTGTAAAATGTAGAAATACATATATCGTTTGAAACAATTTTCAACAAAATCTTATTAAAATTCATTACATAAATAGCTCGAGGGAATATTATTATAAAAGATGTATAAGTATCACATGACAAATATCAAGGAGACATTCCGAGTCGATTACAAGTCCTACCTCTTCTAACAAATTCTATTAAATTATTAGTCATTCTGTTTACTCGCGTTTCATTTCTATGTTTGGCTTATTTGGTTACACGACACATGGGCGCTGCTTCCCGGAACGACTTTTATAGGAACCTGACCCCAATTTAGATGTTAAAAACGCGAAGAAAACTTTCAAACTTCCGCTAGGCCAGCCTCTTGACTAGGCGCGAACCCACGATCAGTGTTTAGTGGTTTTATCCATTCGGCCACTGGGTACCTTCATTTTTATGCACTGTACAATATTGCATTCGGCGCATCGTATTATTATCTGCCTCCTTCATTCATTCACTTCATTCATTACATTTAAACATACAGGCCTGCACAGTCAGTAGTCTGGCACGTTCGCTAATCTGACACTCCTCTCTGCAAGGAATGACCGGATTAGTAAGAGTCGTGTGTTGCTAGATTCGGCTATTCTTTTTACCAATGAAAATTTTAAAAATGTAGAAAAAAAACCTTTTTTTTTCAAAAATTAACATTTCAGTGCATTTTTTAATATATTTTGCAAATATGTTTATAAGGAGTTAATTCTGCGATTTTAAATGTTGTATATTTATCTGGCAATTAACGAATAATCACATATGAGTATCGATATTGCATCTGTAGTTACTGTGTATAGATGTAATCCATATCTTATCTTCACAGATGACGTAATAACCAGCATTAGAACTGATAAAAATTATGACATCAATCTACTGTATAAATCCAAACGAACACCAAACAAAAACTGAAGGAATATATAATTCATCCAACACAACCTTAATTACTCCAGTTAATCACATTCATAAATCTTCAAACGTTTTCGACCCATTCTGGGTCGTCCTCAGGATATCGTTGTAATAAATACACCAACGTGTGAAATGGAACATTCAAATCGAATCCAGTCCGATTCAAATTACGTGAAAACGTTGAGCTTGATAATGGAACGATTCTCTCGTGCTACGATGACGGTTTAGTGCGTGAGAAGATTTTGCTGCAATTTTCTGCATAACCGTTAACTTAACGTCTTAAGACGCAATTACCGGGTGTTCTCCCCCTCATAACAATACTTCCACGCTTGTGAAACTTTACCTGCATCTTTATCATTAATGCATGTGCTCCTTAATCCCGCTTTGTATATTTCGAGGGTGTCCATTATTCTGAGTTGGTCCGTGCGGTGGGTGAGTCTTATGACATGGGCACTTTGTAGACCGGCAGTGATTCCAGGTTCAGAAGCGACACGCGCCAGGGCGGTGGTATGTTTCTGTTTGTCCATGTCATACTTGTGTTCTTTCAAGCGTTGTTGCAGGGAACGTTTGGTTGAGCCCACATAAACCAAGCTATTATTGAATCTGCTATCCCACATAGCGATCTCATATACTCCCGGTGTGCGATTCAAGTCTATTGGGTCCTTTCCGTTGCGGAGTAGGTCATATACCGATGGTGGCCTACCATAGGCCATCTTGTTTTTTGTGATGCTTGAAAATGGCCTATGGTAGGCCACCATCAATATATGACCTACTCCGCAACGGAAAGGACCCAATAGACTTGAATCGCACACCGGGAGTATATGAGATCGCTATGTGGGATAGCATATTCAATAATAGCTTGGTTTATGTGGGCTCAACCAAACGTTCCCTGCAACAACGCTTGAAAGAACACAAGTATGACATGGACAAACAGAAACATACCACCGCCCTGGCGCGTGTCGCTTCTGAACCTGGAATCACTGCCGGTCTACAAAGTGCCCATGTCATAAGACTCACCCACCGCACGGACCAACTCAGAATAATGGACACCCTCGAAATATACAAAGCGGGATTAAGGAGCACATGCATTAATGATAAAGATGCAGGTAAAGTTTCACAAGCGTGGAAGTATTGTTATGAGGGGGAGAACACCCGGTAATTGCGTCTTAAGACGTTAAGTTAACGGTTATGCAGAAAATTGCAGCAAAATCTTCTCACGCACTAAACCGTCATCGTAGCACGAGAGAATCGTTCCATTATCAAGCTCAACGTTTTCACGTAATTTGAATCGGACTGGATTCGATTTGAATGTTCCATTTCACACGTTGGTGTATTTATTACAACGATATCCTGAGGACGACCCAGAATGGGTCGAAAACGTTTGAAGATTTATGAATGTGATTAACTGGAGTAATTAAGGTTGTGTTGGATGAACTACTGTATAAACTATTGAGGAAGTCTTAATAATTTATTTAATTTTAACTAATATTTATTTATAAAAATATTTGTCGGTTACAGAAGTAACATCACTGAAAATTCATAATAAATAGTAAATTAATTATTATTTATACCACAAATTAGAGAAATTGTATATATATTATAGATTACGTAATATTTTCGCTTACAAAAATGATGAAGGATTGTATACTGATAGGAAAGAAATAAATAATATAGAGCAAATGACAAAAACAAAATAAATTATAAAAGGTGTAGCACACGTCACAGAAAGTACTGTTTTTTACGTTACAGCGTAAAGCACGCGCTTTTTTACTTCTCCGGTTTACATTTATAATTAACTATTTATTAATATATATATAAATGGTTTGCTGTATTTGTAGATAATATGACGAATTTAGCCTCTGTAATCCAAATTACTATTGGTAGACCAATCTCACAGCAATCTCATTGGCAAATTACCAAATACCATAAAATTAAAACAGTCGATACGTGAAACTATACCGAAACATGCAATTTGGAAGATTGAACGTAAAATTATTAAATCTGTTATTAGATTTAAATATAAAAAATTGAATAACCTTAAATACCAAATACGTAGATTAGTACATAACCTTAACTATAAAGAAAACCTATATAAAGGCTTAGGTGATGAGTATAGATATAAAAAGGAAAACAAACTACAAGAGTTGTTTTCCTACCCGAAGCTAAAAGAGAAGAAAAAATGGATTAATGAACTTATAGTAAATAATTCTAAGATTATGATACCAAGTTATGTAAAACATGTATTGGCACTGGGCTTAGATTACAATATACCAAACACAGATATTACAACAGACATGACAGCAACTATTGATAAAAATATAAAAGATTTGCCAATTAAAAAAGAAAATAAAAGTAATTTATTGAGTAGTATTGTTCAGGAATTAAAAAAAGGTATTAATTTAAAAGATAAACATAAAATTAAAAAACAAAAAAAGGGTATAAAGTGCATTATAAGATTTTTTAATAGAAATAATCTTAAAATAATAAAAGCTGATAAAACTAGACAATTAGTAATAATAGAGAATGATGACCTTACGATTAAGACTTGTGAACAAATTAATAGTAATATTTATACAAAATTAAATAATGACCCCTATGAGGATATAAAAAAACAAATAACAAAATTAATTAAAAAAAGTTATACTAATAATAATATAAGTAACATAGATAAAAATTTTATTCTGGATCCTAAAAATAATAGAACCCCAAAACTTAATATTAGATTAAAAACACATAAAATAGAAGAAAAATTTAGACCTATTGTAGACTTTAAATTTTCTATCCTATATAATGAACAGGGGTGGCCAACTTTTGTGCACATAAGATCTACTTTTTATCGTAAAAATGTGTCGCGATCGACTTGTTGTCATAGGCATAGTCTAAGTGGGGAGGGGGAAGTGTGAAATACATGCTATGTTTATACACTGTTTCAGTACGAAGTGCACTCACTGCTTATGAGTCGAGTCATAACTGCATGCATACAGTTGCATTCGGTTACAAATATAATACATTAAGTCAAGACATCACTAGCGATCGACCAAAATTGGCTTGGCGATCGACCGGTCGATCGCGATCGACTTGTTGGCCACCCCTGCTATATAATCTAGAACAATACATAAAACAACAATTAAAAGTTATAGATAATTCTATCTATAGTATAAAAAATGCTGATACAGTTATTAATAAATTATTGAAATTAAATAAGGAGAATTCAGATTGCTTAATGAGCTTAGACATAAAAAATATGTATCCTAGCATAACTTGGTTTATGATAGAAAATAGTTTAAAAGACCTTAGTATCCATAAGAATTTGATAAATTTAATAGAATTTGCCTACAAAAATAATTATTTTGAAGTTGAAGGTATGTTTTATAGACAAAAAAATGGCATCAGTATGGGGTCAAAGATGGGGCCAAAATTAGCTGAATTGGTAATGATTGACATCGATAAAAAAATTAGTAAAATCAAGGGTATAAAGTTAATAATGAGGTATGTAGATGACTATTTGATAGTATATAATAGAAATTTGACTAATAAAGAAACTATATACAATTCAATAAATAACATAGACAGGGATATACAGTTTGATATTGAAGAAGAAATAAATAAGAAAATTAATTATTTAGATATTACCATAGTTAATAACCCTAGAAAATTTGAGTTTATAACTTATAAAAAATCATGTAACGTTAACAAAACTATTAATTACCATTCTTACATTCCTGATTCCATTAAAAAGAATTCATACTTTGTTGAATTAAAAAACATATATACAAGAATATCCGATAATTATAACATAAATATTAAACTAAAAGAATTAGATACAAAATTCCTATTGAACGATTATCCAACCTTTATTCTTAAAAAATGGAAAATATATTATTTAAAGAATAGGTATAATACTAAGTTTAAAACTGAAAAAACATATAAAAAGTTTCTTTACATTAAAAATATCTTTGAAAATTGTAAGAAAAGTATTAATAATCATAATATTTGTTTGGCCCCATCTTTGACCAATAAAATTTCACAAAATATTTATAAATATATTAATAAAATTAGTAATAATAATTTAGATCCTTTAAAAAAAGCTGGTGTTGTTTATAAAATTGAATGTAATAATCCGTGTACATATATAGGAGAAACCGGGCGTGTGCTAGAAATTAGAGTCAAAGAACATGAAGCAGCCATTCGGCTTAAGTATAATAATTCTCCGTGGTTTAACCACACTAATAGTAATAATTGTAATATTAATAGAAACAATATAAAAATTTTGCATATTGAAAAAGACATGTACAAAAGGAAATTTAAGGAACATATAGAAATTAGAAAACAAAAAAATAATAATTTAATTAATCAGTCGAAAGGAATGGAAATTAATTATAACTGGTATAATCTGATAGATGGCGCTGGGATAAAATAAATCAGTGACCCCCAATCTTTTTGTACCTAAGAGCACATTCTAGAATACCGGCCGGACGGCGGGCACCATTTATTTTTTTAAGGAGAATTTATATTTGGACGTAGTTAATAATACATACACATAATATACAGAAAACATTTAATTCCAAAAATGTAATAAAACATACACAAGACTATTAACAATAATTTTTACAAAACAAGTAATTACTAAACAATGCATACAAAATCTACAGAGTATAAAAATTCTTTATAAAAAATATAAATCTGAAAGTAAATGTGATTTTTGGCATTGCATTTCATTGGCCATTGCTTCGTAATTAGGAGAGTATGATGATATTCATGCTCGTAAGCAATCGTCAAGGTGTTCATCTGTAAGTCGTAATCTGTACTTTCATTTTATGATATTCAGAACGGACCGGTTTATTTCATTTCAGGTATGGGAAATTTGGTTGGTGAAGATTTGGCGCGAGGGGAAAAAGAGATCGGTCGCATTTCGCTTTGTGCTTTTGTCTGTGTTGGACGCCATTTCTACTTTTGAGTGGTTAATCATTAAAAGACGAAAAAACTTTTACATAGCATTTTATTGAAAACTGAAATATTTTGTTTTTATCGTGGTCGAACAGCGGCGGGCACACGTAAAACGATCGGCGGGCGCTATGGTGCCCTCGGGCATAGGGTTGGGGACCCCTGAAATAAATCATAAAGTATTAAAACGTCATCACATGATTACTGTTGTAAACGTGTTGAATGATGTATACAGGTGCTAATAATGTCGTAAATTTATGATGTAATTTATGCTTTGGGAATATTTATACAATTGTTTATCAGCTTATTTAGTAATTGGTATTTTTAGTGTGTTTATTATACATGTGTGGTGGAAACATTTTTTAAACTTGTAAGTATAAGTGTTGTTTACAATATTACTTAGATTAGCCATATATTAATAAGTTATGTACAAAAAAGAAAATTGAAATTTTAGGATACCTGTAAATGTCAGGAAGGTTTGCCCTCCCTATCCAAGGAAATATTGTTGTAATTCCCACCACGTTTATTGTAAGTTTCTCTCCGAAGTTTGTAAATTTGTTGTAGATATACATTGATGTCATGTTTAGTTAAACATTTTACTTTTTTGTTAGTGTTTTAGCACTGAAGAGGGGCTGGAAAATATTAGACCAGCCCGAAATGCATATGATGTAGTCTTTATAAAATAAAATCAATTTGCCAATGAGATTGCTGTGAGATTGGTCTACCAATAATAATTTAGATTACAGAGGCTAAATTCGTCATATTAACTATTTATTATTTAATGAATTTTTAATTAATTAATTATTCTTAATATAATATATAATACGCTCTCTTTTGTTATTTATTTCATTGTTACGTATCTTTTCAATACATTAAACTATTATAAAATGCTTAAAATAAATACAAATTAATGTTAATGGCTTTTTATTCATAGGTAAATAAACATCTTAATAAATCTGTGAAATTTCCAGCCTTAAAAGATCTCTGAGAAATTTTATTCTCAACGAATTAAATACAGATTTTCACTTTTTATATCAATGTCAGAAATTTTTAAATACAATACTGTATTTTAGCTGTATTGAAGTCAGAAGATGTAGTGAAACATAAAAACTTAACATCCTTAAACATAAAATGTATTTGACTTAAGCAATTTGCCCCTAAAACCACGTACAGCACAGTGCATTCTTATGTTACATTCGAAATAAACGAAATACTTTACAAATTTAATAAAATAGATATTTCTATAATTTAAAATGTTTAAATTTTAAAAATAATATTTTGCTATTTTCATAATTAAGTATAAATTTTTATAATTAATTATGAATAAATTGTATTGTTACAACGATTTATTAGCGTTGGTACCAAATCATACGATGTTTAATTAACAGGAAAACTATAAACGAGACGGCAAAATAATGAATAACAGAAGAATAAATCAATTATTAATTAGAATATAAAAACTAGTCATCCTCGATATAATAGTCAACAACTGAATATGCCAACCATGAAAATTTCAAATTAATTTTTTTGGTTTTGTTTACTTTTTATTTAATTCGTGAAAAATTAGGAGAGACATTTAAAATTTTATTCAAAATTATGAGGTTTAATGGTCCACGTAATCCATTTCTTCCAAATAAAAATGTCGGCAAAAGGACGCTATCAGATTTGGTGTTTCTTTCACTGGAGAAATGGCAGAAAGTTATGTAGTCATGTGATGAATATATGAATATTACATTTAAATTTTGAGACATCCTGTATTTGTGTAATATATAATTTTTAAACAGTTTTCAACAAAATCTTACATATTAAGATTTATTAAATAAGTCGCTCGGGGGAATATGTAAGATCTGGAAGTATCACATGACAAATTTCAAGGTTGTTATTATGGAACGTTTTCCTGTTCTTTATATTCGGAATGCACAATCTTATTTTTTAATCGACAGTTTCAAGTTTTCGAGGTCAGGCAATGAATGACTGATTTCTAAATACACAACATCTTCCGTACTGTACATCATTCTATCAATATTAATTGTGTTATATTAAATTTCTGCTACAAACCTGAATCGATATTTGCTTGAAGACTTAAATCGAGAAATTCAACTTCCTCAAAAAAAAAAAACAAACAATTTACTGAAATGTGTAAATCTTCGTTAGTTAACCACTCCAAGAAAATAGTAAATTGTTTGTTTTTTTTTTTTGAGGAAGTTGAATTTCTCGATTTAAGTCTTCAAGCAAATATCGATTCAGGTTTGTAGCAGAAATTTAATATAACACAATTAATATTGATAGAATGATGTACAGTACGGAAGATGTTGTGTATTTAGAAATCAGTCATTCATTGCCTGACCTCGAAAACTTGAAACTGTCGATTAAAAAATAAGATTGTGCATTCCGAATATAAAGAACAGGAAAACGTTCCATAATAACAACCTTGAAATTTGTCATGTGATACTTCCAGATCTTACATATTCCCCCGAGCGACTTATTTAATAAATCTTAATATGTAAGATTTTGTTGAAAACTGTTTAAAAATTATATATTACACAAATACAGGATGTCTCAAAATTTAAATGTAATATTCATATATTCATCACATGACTACATAACTTTCTGCCATTTCTCCAGTGAAAGAAACACCAAATCTGATAGCGTCCTTTTGCCGACATTTTTATTTGGAAGAAATGGATTACGTGGACCATTAAACCTCATAATTTTGAATAAAATTTTAAATGTCTCTCCTAATTTTTCACGAATTAAATAAAAAGTAAACAAAACCAAAAAAATTAATTTGAAATTTTCATGGTTGGCATATTCAGTTGTTGACTATTATATCGAGGATGACTAGTTTTTATATTCTAATTAATAATTGATTTATTCTTCTGTTATTCATTATTTTGCCGTCTCGTTTATAGTTTTCCTGTTAATTAAACATCGTATGATTTGGTACCAACGCTAATAAATCGTTGTAACAATACAATTTATTCATAATTAATTATAAAAATTTATACTTAATTATGAAAATAGCAAAATATTATTTTTAAAATTTAAACATTTTAAATTATAGAAATATCTATTTTATTAAATTTGTAAAGTATTTCGTTTATTTCGAATGTAACATAAGAATGCACTGTGCTGTACGTGGTTTTAGGGGCAAATTGCTTAAGTCAAATACATTTTATGTTTAAGGTTGTTAAGTTTTTATGTTTCACTACATCTTCTGACTTCAATACAGCTAAAATACAGTATTGTATTTAAAAATTTCTGACATTGATATAAAAAGTGAAAATCTGTATTTAATTCGTTGAGAATAAAATTTCTCAGAGATCTTTTAAGGCTGGAAATTTCACAGATTTATTAAGATGTTTATTTACCTATGAATAAAAAGCCATTAACATTAATTTGTATTTATTTTAAGCATTTTATAATAGTTTAATGTATTGAAAAGATACGTAACAATGAAATAAATAACAAAAGAGAGCGTGTTATATATGTGTTTATTTAATAAACTTTACAACACTCTATGAATGATATTAAAAATACCTGAAATATTAATGGGAGAAAGTCAGATTATAATTAGAATTAAACATCATTACTGTATTCTGTTGAATCAATGCCAATTTTATAATAATCTTTCCTGAAGGTAAAGTGTATTATTTTAAACGAATAATAACAATTTTTTAATCGAAAAATAAAGTTTTATATAGTAAACTCCTCACTAACTGAGTCTCTCGCGATGACCTTTAATTCGAATTAGTAATATAATACAATTCTCTAACAGCTTATTTTAGAAGAGAGTGGCGAAGAACTGATCGAGTAATGCGTACGGAATTATACTTCCATTCGAAAACCTACGTTTAATAAAATCAATATCTTCAAATTTGTTTTCGGATTCAATATTTTCGTTTTCTTCATCTAATCGCTTCGGGTTGTTTCTTCTTAAAGCGCATTTATTTGGCTTCACGTAACTTTTCTTCACTTTCGGATAAGTTGATAGAATAAAGGTCTGAAATGATTCGTTATCTTCAATACATCTGTTAATATGAAATATTATTTGAAAATTTGTATTATTAGGCTAAGAAATTAGAATACCGGAACAAGTTTCCATCCTCGATCTGTGCAAAAATTCAGTTGAGGACTGTATCTCATGGATTTTCTCGTAACGTCAATTGCGTTCTGGTTCCATGGATAATCGTAAAGGAATTCGAAGAAACTTTCGTTCTTCCCAGTAAATGGAGAAATTAGAAATTTGTCGTCTCTTAAATGTCAAAATATCGAATTATTTTATCATTCGATTTATTGTTTATTGTAGAATTTTGAGATGCTTACTCAAATATCTGTTTAACTCCAAGAGAACTAAGAAAATTTTTAGGAAGAGGGCAACTTGCAGTCAATGCTAAATTTATCCTTGGATAGTACATTAAAAATACGAGGCACATCTCGTCTCTCGAAGATAAACCACCCTAAAAGTATAAAATAATTAGTTATTAACATTTATGAATTTACAAATAAAAAGTATTAGTTAAATATATATAGTTCCATACAAAGGTTACTCTGCTCTTTTTTATCGAAGTAGAAAATAAAATATTTCGTGTAAGACTATAACAAATGTAACAAACAAAAGACGATATGTGCAACAGTATGAAATATTTATAGAATAATTTTAATAGTCTCATAAACAAAATTCGTTTTTTATATATTGACAGACCTTCATTAAACACAGCCGTTCATTAATATAATCGCTTTGTTTGAATCCATCTACTTTCTTGTTTCACACCTTAGTTTTTCTAAGAGAAAAGTCTAAAGAAAACATCTACTGTGTGAAGAAATATGCAATATTGGGAAAAACGAAAATTATTATCTAGTAGAATCCAGTCAAGTTATGCTTATTTTATATTACTTTTACTTATACATGGAAATTTCGAAATTGAATTTTTAGTGGAAACCACCGGAATTTTAGGTGTATCCACCGGAAATAAAACTTAATCTTAAGTTTCATTTCCGGTGGTTAAAAGTAAAATGTACATGCAGTTGATATTTCTAAAACGCTGTTTTTGAATACATTAATTTAATAATTGCATCATCAAAGCCATAGTCAGGGACTCTTTTCCATGAACCTGTCAGTTCTTCCTTGGCTGGTAGCCATAGAAAAAGACAACGTCAGTCAGGGCCGTCGAGAAGAGAATGCTAGGAATTTTTCACCTGGTCCAGACATAACATAGTGGCGCATATTATTTCCTATTCGTATAAATGAATGTTACTTTTGCTAACAATAAATAAAATTTCTTAACACGGAAGTGAAGAAACTAAACAGGATAAGGGACAGTCTCCCATCGGATCAGGTACACACGGTCTTTCTGGCAGGGGAGCATCCCCTCCACTGATTACGGCCGCCGGAATTACATGCTGCCATAAACAGGCAGTTTCTGAATCCTAAGAAATTACAAGACATTCGGTACACCCGCGACGGGCTGTTACTGGTAAAAACGAAGGTCGCGGAGTTGGCCCTACAGATAACGTCTCTGGTGGTATGCAGGTCGGGGTTGGCTGGGCCTGAATGCACGTTGAACAAGCTGTTCTGAGACGTAGACACATCTATAATGAAACAGAAATCTACGACAGTGGAGAAAATGTGTAAGTTCGCCGACCTTTAGGGGGGGGATCGTTAATCCCGCGACAGGATGGTCTAGGGTCGTTCGCGTGTGGGTGTGAGGGAGGATGACACAGACAATAAGTGTCTCACAAAGAAACCCGTTTATTTAAATATAAAACAACTCACACTATGCACAGATCGTTACAAAGGTAAACGTTCGAACGTTTTTGTGCCGATGTGTTTCCTATCGTCGCTCGATAGAAGGCCCCGGGGCAGCGGCTGGTGCAGCGACTCGTCGGTTGGCGTCGGCGGACCTTTCGATGGACACCTTGGAACACCTCTTGTCTCCCTTGAAACCTCTCGGAAAAGTCTCTTGTCCTTCCAATTCGGCGATTACTTCAATCTCTCTTTTTCGTATTGTTCATGTTGATTGGCTCCACGTCCTTCCTTTCTCTCTTCTCGATTGGTCCCTCGCTTGTTTCCAAGCGAAAAACGACCCCTGTTCGAGTCACGAGAAAGAACCGCCTATACAAATCTACTTGACACCCTCCGTTTACTCAGGATGGAAAGAATTGATGGAACTTTGAAACTTGCGCTCATATTTTCCCTATTGTCGTCTAGTCTGAGAGATTTTTGAAATTCAATGCTTTGATATGAAGTTCCTTTTTATTGAAAACTTTTCCCTTTTTCGAATATTAATTGATCTAAATTTCGTATACGAGCGACTTGTCAAAGGTCCATCTATACTGGAGGACATTCGTCTACAATCATTACTCATTACAATTATTGCGTTTTATTTTACATTAGGCCTTTTTGTCTTTCGACATCTTTCTCCTTTTTTTTCATGCGTCGCGGTTTCAAATGACTAACGCGTCAAATCCGATCTTGGATCGGTTTTTGTCCCTTGTAACAATGGATGATTTTCTACATTCGTTTTAACAATCTTCTAATATAAATAATTAATGTTAACCCGTTTTTGGGACTTCACAGGGCTCCCCGCCATTTAAAAATGTGGCTTCGAGGCTAGCGACATTTTTCCTGGCGGCTCTAGAAGCTGTCAGTCCACGCTTCCGTCTTTCCGGAAATGACATAACGTCAACAATGGTCTACAGTTTTATTGTTCTTTCGCGTGTGTCTGGTCTCACGTCTCAGGCTTTTCGTTCACGCCTATTTGGTTTACATGTTGTTTGTTAAATAAAACGAATTGGGTTAAGTCAAAAAGATTTAATATCAAATATATCATATTATACGAAATAAAAAGAGTTTACAAACGTAAGTCTTTATGCAAATATAACAAAAAAGAATTTTCCTTTTTCCTTTTTTTTTGTTTGTTTTTTGGGGGGTGCCCTTCTAACAGGGAGACCCCTGATCTGTCTATTGGCGCGGCGGATGTCGGCTTCTCGCTCTTCCCGCCGCACGATACCGTTGTTCCTGCTCCTGCAGAATTCTTTGTGACCTTTCCCACAATTCTTGACCTCGTCCCCTCCCTCGGCGGGTTCGAGGTGGGAAAGCCCTCTGGGCCACCGAATCGGACGGTCTAGATTCCTCATGGTCTTGAACATCCGGTACGGGTAGTAACGAATCTCTCGATCCTTGAAGGCTCTGAGCCTTTTCCGTAGCGAAGTTTATGGCTTCTTCTATCTCTCGCTCCAGGTCTGTAGGAATGTCCATTTCCTGGGGCAGGACGAGCAGTTCTGGATATTTTAGGTCGGGGGATTCCAAGATTTTCTGAATGGCACGTCGAACAGGAGTAGGATCTACCATACGCCTTTCCTCTTCTGAACGTTGGAAGAGAGTAAGAACGCGGTCGAAATCTATTTCCTCGGGTTCCCACCATCCCGATGCCTCTGCCATGGCTGTCTGTGAACACAAAAGGAAAGGGGTTTAACGTCTGACAGTATATCCGAGTTCCTTTTCAACACTTGTGCTTTACACAAAAAATTTTTTTTCTTTTTTTTTTGAACGGAAAGGATACAACTTCGGCCTCGCCCTGTCTTAGGGGTTCATCGGGAATTTTCAAAAAGGGGGCGCCATTCTCCTTATTTTCCCCTTTTTATTCGACCTGTACCGCTTCTTCTGAGACTGCTTCGGGCGTTTCCACCGTCTGTCGGTTTCTTGTGGGTAAGATCGTTATGATTACAGTTAGGACTTGGTTCTCTAGCATACGTTCTAGCATTTGTATGCTCAAAGTCATACAATCTCTCATTCGCACCAAAAATTTCAGGTCTCCAGAGATACTCCTGGTTATGGATTCCCACGACATGTGTTTCCCTCGCCCTTTTATTTCAATTCTTCCTCGGAAATATCCTGACTCCCGACGACTTCCTACGTTCCGGATGATAATATGGAGGGGAGAGTTTTCGTCAACCTTTTCCGTTTTAATTATCTGAATGAGAAAATCTCTCTGATAACAACGTAGGCGGGCCACCCAAGTGAGAGGCCGGGTCTCTTCCAACCCCACGAGGGCCAACCTGACAGCGTCGTGGTTTAGATGTTTTATCCGGGGATGGTTTTCAGTTAGGTGTGGGACCACCTGTTGACAAACACCTTCCCACTGGCAAGAGTCGTCTAAAGAGGGACAAGCACACGTTCGGAACGGGCAAAAGTGTTCGTGGCTTTTTCTATCCTTTGAGAGACGAATTTCTGGACATCCGTTATCTCGATAAGCGCAGGGCAGAGCTATTATCTCTGAGAGTTTTTCTAAGGTTAAATTACGGTAGTTTTTCATTTCCCCTCTGCAGACAGGGCATTGTCTCACTCGCGCCTTGCAGCGAGAGCATACGGTATGCCCGGCTGGGCATTGGAAGGTAGGTGGAGACATGTAGCTGTAACAAACGGGGCACTCCAATAAGGCTAATAAGGCTGGGTCTGGACCTGGATTTCTGGATGAGTCTTGCCCTTGCCGGAGAACTCCTAGGGACGTCGCCGCAAGTTGATTCTCTTCCATAATTATAAGTCTATATAAAAAGGAAAAAAATTCTGGTTGAGTCTAGATTCTCTAACCATAATATTAAAAGTCGCTACCGTCTTAGGAGGTACGACTTCTCCTCGCGGTTTTATAACCGTCTCATTTGAGGGGGAATCGTTTCGAACCCGATAGGAAATGTCACAGATGCTACCCGATCAGGTACGGTTTCGTCCTTTCGTTCGGACTCTATTGCTTTTGGAGTGTTTAAGGATGGCTCTGCTTTCATCGCCAACGGAATCAATTCGATCATTTCCGCGGGTCTTGTTTCCATTTTCTCTTCTCGTGGAAAAGATGGATACGTAATCATTGGTCTCTGGTTTTTCTGACAACCCGACCGCCTACGGCATTTCCACACCATCGAAAATACTATAACTAAAACAACGATGGGGATGATGAAAGTCAGGTTCCACACTGAGAATGTATAGTCGGGTACCTCCGGAGTTGGTGATAGGATCTCTGTTTTAACGGAGTTTATTTCTTGGCTTATATCTCGTAACATCCGTCCTGAAATTTCCAATGACCAATCGTGTTCATTGGTTCGGAGGATGCTCGGTGTAGCGTTTTCCTGGATGTAACCTCGCAAAATCTTCGTCTCTGTAAGATTGAGAACATCCGTTATTGCTGGAATTACATAATGGTCTTTAAGCGCTATCTTAAATGACGTCCGGGACTGGAAATGTGACGTCAGACGCACACCCGGCACATGACCGACGCAAGTCATCGGCAATTGAAAGATTCCCGTGTTGTTCAGTTTAATCATTTTGACTGGTGGTTGTTGGATGTTGCCCATCTGACTACATTCGATAACCAAATTTAAAGGTGAGGGGGTAGAATATATCCAAGTTCCCTCGTCGTCGATGCGACGAAACATCGGTTTAGGATAAATAGAAACTTTTCTCTTACAGAGTCTGTTCACCGTCGGCTCGTCCGCCATGAACAATGCATATTCACAAGCTTGATATGGGAGTTTCCAAACTGCGACTTCCGGAGCGCAGATAGGTGTTAATCCGAACTTGCATTTTTGGAGGTCGTGAGCTTCTAACAGCATATAGAGTTGCCGATCTCTTGACAAGGCTATGTAAGGGTAATCGACTTGATAATGGGCAAAAGCCCTTGGAACGGGAAAATACGCGGGGAATTTTACGACTTCATATAGATCAAAGTATCCTTCCGGTGTAATCAACGGAAATTTCGCGAAAATTCTCAGCATTGACGGAAGTGCTATCGCCGTGGTGGTGATCCACTGGTAATACTTGAAGACATTATCCTCATTCAACGTTTCAATTAGCGAAATCCCTGCGGGTAAGTGCTTGTTTATGTCTTCGAGGGTTGTTAGCAACTGTGACCTCGGTAAGAAATAAGAGCTGAGTCGATCGTTCTCCAGCATCTCAACAGCTTGTCGTAAATTGGTAACGCCGATTCGAAATTCCATTACCGCATTTTCTGCGTAGCGAAGGGCCGTACTAACGACGAACGTGTAACTGAACATTTGGAGTTCCTTATCCAAATAATTCTGTCGACGAATCATCATGTCGATGTACTTCCGGTTGTCCTTGACCGCTTGAAGGGTTTGGTTTATAACGGTTATCTGGGATTCCAAGACGTGCACTATTTTTTGTTGGTTTCGTGATATTTTACTTATCTGACCATTCATGGCTTCTACTTCTTGCGAAGTGGCCGTTCCAAAGAGAAATTTCAAGATTTTTCCGCCGACATCAATCAATCCTCTTTTCCTTCGGGGTGGTTTACTTATAGTCACCGTGGCCTTAAGTTCTTTATATTCCGCCTCGAATTCGGCGAGAGATTGTCGTAAACTTGTTAATTCTGCATCGGCTAAAGTCCACAGTGGTTGCATGGGGTCATCCTGTCTCTGTTTCCCTCTTCTAACAACAGGGGTTAAAGACGTTAGATGACGGTGTAGATCGTGGAGGTAGTTGTCGTATTCTTCGAACGATATTTCGATGACCATTGTCCATTGACTCGTGGTCATGAGAAAATTTCCCTGAGGTAGAAATATAATTCCTTTCGTCAATGCGGGCACAATCGTCGAAACCTGGTTTACAATGCATGTTATCAACAAGAACGAGTAAATTTTTACAGTCTTTTCTCCATTATCTATCAAAAAGGTTCACATTACTAAAGTTCCGTTTTCGCGACAATTTGTCTAAATGCGTACGCGTATTGACATTGGACCTCTCTCCATCTGGACGATGATATCCTCTCTTTCATAAGAAAGAGAAGCTACCATTTACAACTGGTGAATAATCCGATTGGAGTGTTAGGTGGCAAGCGCGGGAGACTTTCATCCGTAGCGTTTCGGAAACGTTCGCGTCTTGCACCATCGTCACTTTCGGCTGAACAATTCCCGATGATTTAGGGAGGACCCAGGGATAATCACTCACTGGTCCATGACTTCGGAGTGCGTAGTGGTGTGCAGGTTGCGACAGGGTCGGGGGCTGATCAGCCTCTGCTTCTCCGGTGGAGCTCGCGATATTTGTCTGTCTCTGCTGCAATGATTCGAAGATAATCTCATCCCAGGGGTCGACTGGTTCTATCTGTGGTTGGGCTACGATTTGGGGTGACAAATTTATGTCTTGCGCGTTTGTTTTGTCTTCTCTCGCCTCTGGTGGTGCAAATTCTAGCCTAGCGATCGCTGGTTTCAATCTGTTAGCATGTGTGTGCAATTTCTTTCCAGATTGGATGTGTTGTACTATGAAATCTACGGGACTCGTCTCTGCAATTATTCTGTATGGACCGTGCCACCTAGGGGCTAATTTCCGCTTTAAACCGGAGGGAACAGCTACTTCGTTCACGAAAACTCTATCTCCGATTGAAAATTTATAGGGTTTATTTTTGCGCTGATGATATGTGTTCCTATCATTCGCCGCTTTCTCCGCGTGCTCTTGAGCTAACTTGTGAGCTGAGGTCATCCTCGCTTGTAATTCGCTCGCATAATTTTCGCTTATATCATATCGGGGTCTATTGGGTTCTGTCACTATGTCAAAAGGATAAGTCGGATCGCGTCCATATAAAAGGAAGAAGGGTGTTTCATTGGTGCTCGAGTGTACCGTTGTGTTGTACGCAAAGAGAGCATAGGGGATCATCTCATCCCAATTTCTCTGATCCGCGTCAACATAGTGCGTTAGAATGTCGATCAATGTTTTGTTCAATCGCTCGACCATTCCGTTACATTGGGGGTGATAAGCTGTAGTAAGAAGCCTTTCCACGCGTAGTAATTCGCAGACCTCCTTCATGACTTTAGAGACAAAATTTGATCCTCTATCTGTGAGCAATTGCTTTGGGACTGAATGTCTAAGAATAACTTGGGTGACGAACGCTTTCGCCACGGTTTTTGCGGTGATATCAGGCAAAGGGATGGCTTCTGCCCATCTAGAAAAATGATCAATGAAGACTAATAGATACTTGTTGCCGTTGTAAGTATTAGGAAGGGGACCCTGGATATCCAGCGCAGTGCGTTCGAAGAGTCTCGATACTCGAGGGAACGTCTGCAGCGGGGCTTGATGTCCATGTGGGGGCCTTCTCCTCATTGCACATTCCTGGCAACTATCACAGTAATGGGTAATGTTTTTGTTCATCTCAGGCCAAAAGAATTGTGTCTGCAATTTTTTTTTCATTTTTTTCGCGCCTAAATGTCCCGCACTTGGGATATCATGAAACAATTTTAAAACATAGTCGATCATGATTTTGGGTATGACCAATCTATCCCATTTTTCGTTTCTCTCGGGATTTTCTTTCCTATGATAGAGCGTATCATCCGCGTCTAAATAATAATTCCTAATGTCTGAATTTGTTCCAAGGGAGAACGGGTCTCCCTTCAGTTGTTGTCTAATCTGTTCACAAAAGGGGTCCTTTAATTGCTGCTCTTTTATTTGTGCTTTACTGTATATCGGTTGTATTTCGTCTATTTTCGTTATGGGCAAGCGGCTCAGCGCGTCAGCATTCGTATGCGCTTTGCCTGGTTTGTGTATGATCTCAAACTGATATTCCTGGAGCGCTAGGTTCCAACGACTTAGTCTAGAACTTTCATCTCTAACATTAATGAGCCATTTAAGGGGTCTATGATCTGTGATAATTTTAAACTTTTTTCCATACAAATAGGGTCTAAAATGTTTGATTGACCAAATTACAGCTAGACATTCTTTCTCTGTGGTACTATAATTCCTCTCGGCTGGTTTGAGCAACCTGCTTGCGTAAGCCACCGGAAGTTCTCCACGCGCATCTTCCTGCGACAACACCGCACCTATCGCAGTGTTAGATGCATCGGTTGCCAATATGAAGGGGCTATCGAAGTCTGGTGATCGTAGTAATGGGGCTGATATTAATGTTTCTTTTAACCTTTCGAATACTGCTTCATGGTTCTCGGTCCAATGGAATTTCTCATCCTTCTTCAGTAAATCGGAAAGGGGTTTCGAAATCTTTGCATATTGAGAAATATGTCGCCTATAGTAACCTGTCAATCCTAAAAATGCTCTAACGTCCTTCTCACTTTGTGGTCGGGGAAAATTTTTAACGCACTCTATTTTCGTTGGGTCGGGTCGGATGCCTTCTTCCGACACTTCGTGTCCCAAGAATTTTATCTGTCGTTTCAAGAAACTGCATTTTTTGGGTTTAAGTTTTATCCCTGCACTTGCCAGACGTTGAAAGACCAATTCTAAGCGCTCTAAGTGCGATTTGACGTCAGAACTAAACACTAGGATGTCATCCATATAAACCAGACAGATTTTGTGTTTTAAGCCCGTTAGTATCAAATCTGCAAGACGTTGGAAGGTTGCAGCTGCATTGCAAAGTCCCATAGCCATGCGGTTAAACTGGTAATGCCCTGACGGGGTACTGAATCCTGTCTTTTCTTTTGAGTCTGGGTCTAATGGTAACTGCCAATATCCACTTAGGGTGTCCATCGTGGAAAAATATCTTGCCTTTCCTAGTAAACTTAATGACTCTTGAACAAGGGGCAAAGGATAAGGATCTATTTTTGTAATTTTATTCAATTGACGGTAATCTACAACCAATCTATAGCCTTGCGGCCTCTTAGCGACCAATAAGGCCGGTGCTGACCAAGGGGAGGTAGACGGTTCAACCACCCCACTTTTAATCATATTTTCTACTAAATCGTCCATTATTTCTCTTTGCGCGTAAGGGATTCTGTATGGGGCACGACAAATAGGAGGGTTATTCCCTGTCTCTATTTTATGTTCTATTAAATCACAATAGCCCAAGTCGAAATCATCTTTCGCAAACACGTGTTTATATTTGTATAGTAGGTCCAATAAAGGGGTTAGTTTGTCTTTTCCTATTTCGTTAAGGTTAAACAGATTTGCAAACTGAGCTCTAGTTAATTCATTTTCATTTGATCGCATCATTTCATTTCGCTCGGCCTCTTGCTGTGTTTCTTGTTCCGCTAAGACAAAAGTTCCTACTTTACTTCCCTTATTGATTTTTACAGGCCGCGTTTTTGTATTTAAAATTCTAACAGGTATTCTACCTTGCTTCCGGGTATTTACTAATGTACTCGCAACAAAAACTCCTTCTCTTTCAAAGGGTGTAGGTTCAACTACTCCTATCTGATTTGTCGCGTGTGGATGGACTTTTCCCTCTACAATAACCTCTGATCGCGGAGGAACGACGTAATCGTCTGTTAACGTCACTTCCTTTGGGATGTCCTCTCTCTGCTCTATGCTATTAACTGCTGTTTGTTTTTGTTTTTCCCGTCTTAAATTTCGCTTATTCTTTTGCACCCGTTTGTTTTTCTTTTTCATTTCCGCGTTTTTTCTAATTTTATTGTCTTTATTACTAGCTAAATTTTCATCATTTTCTGACGATGCTCGTGTCTTTGAGTTAGCCTGCTCGCTATTAACTTCAACGTTTTCCTTTGGTTTGGAACTGTCGTCGGTTTCTTTTATTTCGGTTAAACCCGAAAAGGTCACCGTGTCTCCTGACGGGAAACTAAGCTTCGCGTTCTTAACCGAGATTGTAACATCGTATTTTTCGAGAACATCTCTACCTAAGATTCCATCATTAGGCTTAGTAATCTCGGGGTTCACTACATAACAATCGTGGAAGAAGATCAAACGCCCGATTTGGAGCTTTAACCTGAACTTCCCGAATGTCTCGATAACATGACCGGTAACGCTAATTAACTCTACTGCTCTACTTTCAGCGCGCGGTAATTGTGTTATATCGGGAAATAGGGCTCTAGAAATTAAAGTGACAGCTGCGCCTGTGTCTATGGTCAGCTGAAGCTCTCTACCTTCTACCTTGCAAACCATTGTACAAGGAGGCAATTCTGTACTCCTTGATTTATTGATTCCTACTAATTGGGTTGCATTCGGACCTACCGATGGTTGATTTGTTTCGAAATTTTGTTCTCTAAACGTAACCGACGTGACTCTGTCCGAGTCTCGCGTTTGCCTATTGTCTACTGGACTATTTTCCGATGCGGGCAGCGCTAAAAATCGAGGGATAGCCACGTTATTCGGCGCGCGCTCCATCTCGAAGCTGCTTCCGGACCAACCCAGACCATAACAAGGGGGGTAAAAGGGTAACGGAACACCTTGTCCATTGTTTTCGTATGCAAATTGTCTAAATTGTGTAGGGAAAAAAGGTGTCGGCTCGGACCGATTCGTTCTAAAGGGGTTCGGCAGATTTCTAACGGGGTTTTGCCATTTGGGTGCTTCTCGACTCTCTCTCCACCTCTCGTGATATTGAGGAGAAACATTTCCTCCATACCACTCGAGGGGTGTTGGCGTGGACTCTCCGTGTCCTGCCCAACTAGGGTTCCTTGAGTGAAAGTTTACAAATCTACTCCCACCTCCTCGCCAAGGGGACATCAAACCTTGTCCCGAGTTCCGATTAGAAGGGAAGCTGTAGCAAGGATATCGCGCGCGGGGTTGTCCTTGCTGGGCAGCGGGCTGTGATCGCGGGGGAAATCGATATGCTTCGCGGCGCGGGAGGCTCGGGGGATAACGCGGATTTCTCGTCTCATTATTTGTCCTTTCAGTTCCTTGTGTCCGGTTAACGCGGGAGGGTTCCTCTCTTGGGGACTTATTTGTAGGCTTGGGCGCTGACGGTTGATCGAGTCTTTTTCCTAAGGTTTCTAATTGCGTCGACAGTTGCGCGATTTTTGCATCGAGAGCCGATTCTCTCCGCGAATTGACATCTTCTGTCTGTGCGTCGTGACTCTCTACTGCATCGTCTATGCTGGCGACTACATTTCGCGTTTTTCCCACTAGCTGATCTATTGTTTCCTCGCGGATTGCTACTCTCAGCGCTTCCGCAAAGGTCGGAGGGTCATGGGTCATCACCTTCCTCTTTAGTTTATCGGACAGTCCATGCAGGAATTGGACACGCAATTTTTCATCCAGTTCCTGTTGCTGACAGCGCTTGATAACTGCGTTTTCCTGTTCATTTGCGCCTGCATGCTCTATCATTGTTGTGCTGGCCAGACTTTGCAATCGGACCGCGAATTCTTGTACCCTTTCGTCTCTTCCCTGCGCGCACGCATGAAATTTCTGGACCCTAATCGAGTAAGGCTCTTGATCAAATCGAGTGATCATCGAGCGTTTGAACTGCCCGAAGTCGGTCACGCACTTCATACTGAGATCGTGCCACGCAAAATCTCGGAGCTATGCCTGCGAGCTTGCATTTCGCAATACTCAAGCACTGTCTAGGCGTCCATCCTGCTAGACTCGCGATCTCTTCTAGCGTGTCGAAAAAGTCCGTGACACGTCCTGTTTCACCCGCGAAGGTCGGGATCATTCCTCCGAACGCGGAAAAGGAGGAAAGAGAACCGCTATTGCCACCGTCCCGAGGTCGCGTGGGGACACTTGCGTCTGCCTCCATTTTTCAACCCACTTTGAAAAAAAATTTCTCTTGTCAGCGTAACTTACGGAAATTTTGGTGGGATTAAAATATCCCAAGCTTCTGACACCAGTGTAAGTTCGCCGACCTTTAGGGGGGGATCGTTAATCCCGCGACAGGATGGTCTAGGGTCGTTCGCGTGTGGGTGTGAGGGAGGATGACACAGACAATAAGTGTCTCACAAAGAAACCCGTTTATTTAAATATAAAACAACTCACACTATGCACAGATCGTTACAAAGGTAAACGTTCGAACGTTTTTGTGCCGATGTGTTTCCTATCGTCGCTCGATAGAAGGCCCCGGGGCAGCGGCAGGTGCAGCGACTCGTCGGTTGGCGTCGGCGGACCTTTCGATGGACACCTTGGAACACCTCTTGTCTCCCTTGAAACCTCTCGGAAAAGTCTCTTGTCCTTCCAATTCGGCGATTACTTCAATCTCTCTTTTTCGTATTGTTCATGTTGATTGGCTCCACGTCCTTCCTTTCTCTCTTCTCGATTGGTCCCTCGCTTGTTTCCAAGCGAAAAACGACCCCTGTTCGAGTCACGAGAAAGAACCGCCTATACAAATCTACTTGACACCCTCCGTTTACTCAGGATGGAAAGAATTGATGGAACTTTGAAACTTGCGCTCATATTTTCCCTATTGTCGTCTAGTCTGAGAGATTTTTGAAATTCAATGCTTTGATATGAAGTTCCTTTTTATTGAAAACTTTTCCCTTTTTCCGAATATTAATTGATCTAAATTTCGTATACGAGCGACTTGTCAAAGGTCCATCTATACTGGAGGACATTCGTCTACAATCATTACTCATTACAATTATTGCGTTTTATTTTACATTAGGCCTTTTTGTCTTTCGACATCTTTCTCCTTTTTTTTCATGCGTCGCGGTTTCAAATGACTAACGCGTCAAATCCGATCTTGGATCGGTTTTTGTCCCTTGTAACAATGGATGATTTTCTACATTCGTTTTAACAATCTTCTAATATAAATAATTAATGTTAACCCGTTTTTGGGACTTCAC